>NC_137810.1:31231365-31281365 GCF_963921795.1 Nannobrachium achirus
AGGACTGAGGACCACTGCACTAATGTATGATGAATCTATAAGGCAGTGCAGGGACGTGCAGAGAATGTTAGAGAGGCAGGGGCTGACATTTCTAAAATGGCCTTTGGTGAAAATATTGAAAAAGCTTAATCAAGTGAATACTGGAGATGTGGCGTACGGCATGTAGGCTATTTCTACACAGAGAGGACAATTCTTTCAACATAAGATGCTGCATTCAAGTTCAGGAGAGTTTGGACAAGACAATTTCACTTGAATGCTGCCTTCAGGTATGGCATGGTATGGCAGAGTAAAAAAGTGCCTTCATGGTCTGGAGAGGGCACTTTAACCCATTTAGGCCTAACCTATAGAATAGGGCTAAATCAGAAATTAGCCTACAAAACAAATATGTTGCTACATACTGTACATGTACTCTAAGCCCCTCCCAAACAGCAAAATGTGTTCCCGGCCTGAATGGAGACTGATTAAAAGGGCAGGGGCTCAAGCCCCCTTTGATGTCTATGTGTGTACGTGCCGGAGGCAGTGTAGCATGTGTACGTGTCATCCTACCTGGTGCAGCCTGCATCTCCATCAGACCTCCTGTCACTATCAGCGCCTCCAGGATCCTCACATGGTGTTCCGGGTTCACGTCCGCACTGCGCACGTGCACGCACACGCGCACACGCACACACACACACACACACACACACACACACACACACACACACACACACACACGCATTCTTGTTAAACGTGAGGTACACCATGTCTTTTTTGGACAGGAACCAGCAGGGATGGATTGTTGGCGTGCAAACTCTATTCATGCTGTTGGCTAAACAACATCCCGGTTTCTAAGACGTGTGCGTGCCTGTGTGCGTGCATGCGTGCGCGTGGTACTGTATGTGCACCTGCACATGTACTGTATGTGCTCTCAGATCATCTTGTGCTTAATCTTTGCTTTAACCACTTAGGCCCTATATACTTCGCTGTACAGCAAATGGTGCACTGTAACTGTACTGTCAGATATACAGAAACAGGCTGACATTGGGCTAGAGGTAAAGAGAGAGAGAGAGAGAGAGAGAGAGAGAGAGAGAGAGAGAGAGAGAGAGGCAGTAGAAAGGGCAAAAGAGAGTGAGTGCGAGGGAGAGGAAGACGAGGCGAGATGAGTGAGGTGAGCTTGCACAAACACGTTGGCACACTTTGCTGATAATTGAGCGCGGCAGCAGAGCAAATAGCACGATGCGAATACCGCTCATGAGTCATGACCCAATCTTCATCCCCTTAACCGAGCGGAGGATTAATGCGAGGACCAGTTCAAGTAGCAGAGCGTGCATCCTGTCAAGACACCACACACACTCCTTCCTTCGCCGTGGACGTCAGAGCCGCTCGGCTCGGACCCCGCTGCGCAAACACTGACGTTTCTGACCCACTGGTTGCTGCTTTCCCAAACACAGGCCGCTGCATATCTCGCCACGAACGCGCGCCAAAAGAGACATTCCCGGCTAATTTCCGGGGAAAATAAACCAGATACAGGCGAGGCATTTTGCAGCGTGCAGGGAAGGGGAAACAATACTGTTGGCCTTGTTAAATGCCTCCTCTGCTTGTTTGAGCATCCAAGTCCAAATTGCAGGATGTTGACATTACCGTGAAGCCAAATATTATGCATTAGCGAATCCAAGCTCTGCCGGGCTCATACCCAAAGATCCTTTGCACACAGAAAGAATCTGGGTGGATGGAACGGCTGCTCGCTGGTGAATCCAGGTCACCTCGCGTCTGGCACACCTGAGACGGCTGCCCTTTCAGTTGTGGTGTTTTCGTCAGAGAATCAGAGTTCGAGGGGAACTGCACAAGAACCTTAACCACTTGAACCGTATATACTTGGTATATATACCCCACATTTCTCCACTATACTATTATCTTTGCAGAAAATAGTCGATCTACCGGCATAGAGTTACTATTTTTACCTGGTCTTGTAGAGTTACTATTTTTGCCAAATATTTGCCCCAGAATAGGAACACTGGGTTCATGTGGTTAATCATTGTTCAATTAAATTAATGTCCTTTAGGGATTATGTTTTGTTTTCACAGATTCACCCAGTTGATGGCTGGGTGGGGTTATGTGTCTTGCTCAGGGATACTTCGACACATATAATAGATGGTCGACCCAAGGGGTCAAACAGGTGACCTTTTGATTCTGATTCCCAGGCGGTCTCCCTACCCACTCAGCTACGGCCACCCGCCTTATATACCTAAGCTATCGATACCTTCTTCCTACCAATAATACTACTTCCATCGCCATCAATAACAACATCAACAAGAAAGAAAGAAAGAAAGAAAGAAAGAAAGAACGAAAGAAATACAAATTGAATGCGGCCATATTCCATTACCTGAAAAGGGAATGCTTGAAGATGGCCTCTGAGAAGGCCTGACCCAAAATCCTGGGAGTGGCCTGGCTGTGCTGCCCTACCCTGGCCAGGTGTCTGCTGAGATGAACCAGGAGCTGGTGGTTGGTCTGGGGAACACTAGGAGAGTCCAGGATCTTCTTCAGCCTCTCTCCACACTCCTCTAGGCTCTGGGTCTCTACGGGACCAACGGATCAGGAGAAAAGGGACAGTATATATTATATCAGTTTGTACAAAATGCAGTACGGTTGTATTCATTAGGTACATTTATACAGTGCTGTAAAGTCACTAAGTAAGTCAAATTTGGATGTATTTGTACTTTACTTGAGTATTTGCAATTTCCAATACTTTTACTTCTACTCCACTACATCTGGGATCCAAATATTGTACTTTTACTCCACTACATTTATTTGGAAACTTTAGTTACTAGTTACTTTGCAGATATAAATTATAATATTATAAAACATACATTTAAACCAATTTAGGACTATTTTATATCTTGGTTATTTGAAAATAGCCAATAACCAAAATGTAGATCTGCTATTTTCAAACATTTTGTACTTTACTTTTGGTACTTTAAGTACATTTTTATGCCAACACTTTCATACTTTTACTCAAGTACATTTTGAATTTTGGACTTTTACTTGTAACAGAGTACTTCTACATTGCAGTATTGATGCTTTTACTCAAGTAAACAATTGGAGTACTTTTTCCAACACTGCTTTGTGCAAACATGTCCAATGTGCAAAAAGGGAGAGCTCACATTCAAGAATCTGTGTATTTCTCTCATGCATGATTCCACGGTTTCAATATTCATCACCAATTCCGCTCCAAGTTGTACCTTTTCCAGCCCAACATTGGATTCCTCTCTAAATCTTGGCTGGCCAACATGGTATATATTTTAGTTTCCAACTTCGAGATTGCTTTTTGCGGTGAGGAGTGAAAAATGAACCGGGACAGCCGAGGTGAAAGTTTTCTGTATCCAAAAATAAGTTACTACAGCAGCTCTGATTGTTTGCAGGTCAAATACAAGTCGGGCAGTTTGAACTTTCGTGAAGTAGACATCTTACGTCTCACGCTAACAATTCCCGTTCTTTCTCATTACACACACTCTCAGGTGGTTTTGCCTTTCTAGCTCACAAAGACACAACAATCTAGAAGCTAGCTTTCAGTGGGGTAGAATACATTAAGAAAAGAAAGAGGTGGTGCCATAGTTTTGTACTTGTTCTGTTTTGTATGTGTCTATGGAGTTAATATTATATTACTCTAATAGACCCCCAGGTGTGGTTATAATGTGCAAATCTGCCTTCCCTGTGTATTTTGGGTTACTTCCTGAAAGCTGAAAGCATGTAGCATTACAGTGGGTGACCGACGTGACATCCACTCCTAACCTATAGGGTAGATCAAAGTATAGCAGACAAAATTCGCCTATAGAGGGTATGCACATGCATAAAGTGAATGGCAAATCGAGAGGCAAAGTGAGTGGCAAACTGAGTTTAACGCTGTTTAATGCAATCAGATAGGACTTTTCTTTTTGGATGTATGGGCTGTCAAGGCCAAAAAGTAGTGTTCTGCCACTCATTAGGCGTTCCTGCATAACTTCCGGGTATGATGATGATGTCACGCGCATACCCTCTATACTGACATGCCCAAAATAGGGGAAGGCAGGTTGAAAGTGGTTAAAAGTCAGGACACATCAAGTGCATGATTACAGATGCAGAAGTCGTCTAATACACAGCAGTATCAGTCGGGCTCTGATACAGAAGACAAGGCAAGACAGTCAACCACGCAGAAGCTGGGATGTGCTGTACATCACATGCTTTTTCATTTGTATGCGTAACACGTACCTAAATGTCTCTGAATGCACGTGTTACTTGCAAGGCTTTGAATGCCAAAATGGAAAATGCCATGTATGGGCACACGCGGAATGTATGGGAATGTGTGCAAATGTGTGCAATTGTGTGTTATGGCATTTGAGAGAGTTGGTGGGGAAAAAAATAGCTGAGCAGACATCCTGAATGCGCTTATGAACCTCCATCACAGGATAGGCCGTAATGTGTTTCATCGTTTCAACTAGAAACCATTTGACAGCAATCTCAACATCCCCACGGTGCGGGGCGATTTATCCTACATAAATCCATCCATGCATGTAGCCGGCTGCTGTTAGACTGCACACAGATACAGGCACGCGGCAGGATATCAGCCATATGAATTCAGCGCAAGTCCAGCAGACAGCTGCTTGTGAGCCACCGCCTAACAGATGCTAGGGGGGATAATCGTACAGGGCCCGGCCTATGGGCGCTTGTAAAAACGGCACAGTGGGAGCCCGCGTGGGGGGAATAACGCCGGACTTTCTTTTTTTTCTCGTACTAGTGGTGTTCAGACCAGGGACGTGCAGAGAATGTTAGAGAGGCAGGGGCTGATATTTCTAAAAGGGCCTTTTGGTGAAAAATATCGAAAATAGCAGACCTCCAAGCTCACAACGCGTCGCATTGTGAGCTTGGAGGTCGGCTATTTTCGGTGCTTGATACCACACTGAACTAAGCATAATGAAGTCTTTACTGGATTTCAACAAAGAGAGGGCAATTCTTTCAACATAAGATGCTGCATTCAAGTTCAGGAAAGTTTGGACAATGCAATTCTCTTGAATGCCGCCTTCAGGTATGGCATGGAAAGAGGGCATTTGCACGTCTTTCACCATAGTGAAAACTGCATTCAAGGACTGGAGAGGACACTTTTTACAGACAGGTGAAAGGGGGCTTGAGCCCCAAGCCCCCTTTTATATCTATGTGTGCACGTGCCTGGTTCAGACAATAGCAGTGTTTGGAGAGGAGAAGACATGTTGTTGAGTTTCACCGCAGGGCCTTTTTTTTTACCACAGCACACAGGACAACATGTGTGCATCTTGTCTGTGGCTGTCTGGGTTTCTGATGGGCAGCACTCTGCAGGACAACTGTATATCCAGCTTCACACAAACCCGTCCATTCGTCTGTCTGTCTGTCAGTCAAATATATCAATACTGTAAATAGGTCTCTCTTTCTCTCTCTACACACGGTACAATCCCTCTTTGTCTCTCCAACCTCGTAACTTGGTTAATGTACAGAGGTGACAAAATTGATTCTCACTCCCGGCCTCAATCAGTGTATAATTGTATAATTTCTGTACTCTTTAAATGGCCTTAGGATGTATTTTTGATTGATTGTACTTAATTTAATTTGCGCATGTTTTCCGTACTATCGTATGTATGTTGCTTTGTGTATGTGTTTATATTGTTCTCTGTTGTCCCCGGGAAGAATAGCTGTGACCATTTATTTAATACATTTTATTACAGCTAATTGGGATCCTAAATAACTAAACCAACCCAAAATGTCTGTGTGTCTGTCTGTCTGTCTGTCTGTCTGTCTGTCTGTCTGTCTGTCTGTCTGTCTGTCTGTCTGTCTGTCTGTCTGTCTGTCTGTCTGTCTGTCTGTCTGTCTGTCTGTCTGTCTGTCTGTCTGTCTGTCTGTCTGTCTCTGTCCTTCCCTCCACATATTACTTTTTATTCTGCCCCAATGGGGAGGGCTATACTCATCCAGTTTGTCTGCTATAGCAACTTCACAGGAAAACGGACGGATGTAAAGACATGACACTTTGGTCCCTAGATTACCTGAATAGATGCTGGGTCAAAGCCAAAGGTCAACAAACGAGGGGTGCCCCAGTGGCTCACCTGGTAACAGTAAATAAATACTAGAGTCTTCATGGGTCTACCCGGACCCAAAATACCCAACAATGTTTAGGACCGCTATGGGTCCAGGTCCATGTTTTATTATGGTCAATTGAATCCGGGTCGGTTCATATTCTATCAATTCGGGTCCCAGGTCTGTTTATCATTATGTGTAAAACCCGAGTGGATCCGAGAAGACCAGTACTCCGTGCTGATCAGGAGAGAAAAGCATGGAGTGCTGTGTGAGGATTAGGCTGACCTAGGATCAGATTACTGCAGTGCAAAAGAACGAAGGGGGAAAGACGAGCTGCGCATGTCTGTCAGGTTGAAGTTGCAGTGCATCATGGGATCAAAGTTGTGCCATCGTGGATTCCTTCATCATATAGTTAGTAGACTGTTGGGTCCACTCGGATCTTGGAACAAATTTTACGGGTGCATTAGGGTTCGGCATTTTGGAGCCACGAAGAGCTCTAGCACACAAATACGTCTAAAACTCTTCAAATCCGACCTGAATCCCCCTTGCTCTCTCTCCACTATCACTAATAATTAAATGCGTAAAATGGCCTGACATTAACCATAAAAAGGACAACAAACAAAGCAAAACTGAGTTGACTTACAACAATACAGTACATAAAATAGATTTCTGCTTAGAAAAACATTGTTTGTGCAGTACATCATGACAGTCCTGTAAGAAGTATGAAAAGAGAAGGTTTTTAAAGGAGAGAGGTACCAGGTAATACGAGTAAACTACTGTACCGTATCTCCAGTTTCCCCCTGAACACAGTGAAGACTAAACAGCCACATTATACATGAGACTCCATCACTTACCTTAGAACATAAGACTATGGGCCAGTAAATGTGCAAGCACAAGCAGCATCACTTACATAGCAAATCTTTATTTTTGAGTTAAGACTACTGCTAAAAAATCAATTAAACAAACTAAGCCCTATAACAATTCTGTTATGTCGCAGCTTTTCAAGGTTGGTTTATGGCACATGCACTGAATGTTTGTGAGCCATATGTTCCAAGGTGGTGGAATAGTGATCTCTGTTGATTTACTCTATGAGGTATTGGTGTATTCTGTCCTCTGTGCCGAAGCTTAAGTGTTCTAATCGATCCCAATAACACAGAGTGGCCAGAGAGGGAGAGAGAGAGAGAGAGAGAGAGAGAGAGAGAGAGAGAGAGAGAGAGAGATGTACTCATTATATACCAAGCGAACGGTGCTATAAGGACTGCATCATTGCATCAAGTAATGAGCAGTGGTGGAAAGTAACTAAGTACATGTACTCAAGTACTGTATTTAAGTACAAATTACAAAGCTATACAAAGCTGCAGAGCTTGTAGATCAGCTGTTTTCAAAAGCATTTAATACATTTTGAATACCGGACATTTACTTGTAACAGAGTATTTCTGCAATGATACTTTTACTTAAGTAAAACATTTGAGTACTTTTTCCACCACTGGGCCTGGGCTACGACGATCTATTCTAATGACATACACCTACGCCTGGGGCAGTTGGGTCCTGTGTGTGTGTGTGTGTGTGTGTGTGTGTGTGTGTGTGTGTGTGTGTGTGTGTGTGTGTGTGTGTGTGTGTGTGTGTGTGTGTGTGTGTGTGTGTGTGTGTGTGTAGGAGACCCATGGGAGAGAGACTCAAAGCTACAGTAGAAAGAGGCGAATACCAAATAATGACCAATCTACCATGTTTATTAAACTCCCATGAATGTACTGTAGGAGGCAAATACAGTACATGTATATGACATGTCTTATGTGTATGCATAATAGTCTACATATACTGTGATACATGTGCTTACAGTACATATTTCATATCATATCATATCATCATATCATATGTGTGTATGTGCGTGTGCGTGTGCGTGTGTGTGTGTGTGTGTGTGTGTGCGTGTGTGCATGCGTGCGTGCGGGTGTGTGAGTGGGTGGTGATGGATGGCTGACAATCTGCTGCAGCCTGATTGAGGTCACGTAAGTGACCCCACTCTGTCTGGCTACCACTGACCATAGACGCTGACCAACAGAAACACACACACACACACACACACACACACACACACACACACACACACACACACACACACACACACACACACACACACACACACACACACACACACACACACACACACACACACACACACACACACTCTGTCACCTCTTAGTATCTATCTCGGTCCCCTATTCTTCAATCTTCACACACCGCACACAGAGATACACCGACTGCTCTCACTACACCTCTCAATATATCTCTGTGTCCCACCACACACACACACACACACACACACACACACACACACACACACACACACACACACACACACACACACACACACACACACACACACACACACACACACACACACACACACACACACACACACACACACACACACACCTCGGTCATTATGGATTGTGGCTGACCTTGCGGGTCAATAGAGGTCAAGGCTGGAGAGGGAACTTGGCCCGTTCAGCTGGTCACCAGGGACAATGACAGACTGGACAACTGGACACTGGGGGGAGGGAGGGCTGAGGGGTGAGGGGTGAGGGGTGAGGGATCCTGGGGTCCTGGAGACCACCGCACTGTGTGTAGTACGTAACTAACTACAGGACAGACCTGCACAATGCAATGTGCACACATTGAATTATCTTCATTTTCAAGTATTTCAAATGTAGATTGGTTGTACTGAGAAAATGACGTGACGTTAAGAGCTGAGGTTTTCTAAATCCTTTGTATTCTGAAAAACTTATGTTGCTATATCAATGTTTACAAGCTCATACTATAGCCATGAGCTTGTATATAAGTATAAAATAGTAAAAATGTTGCAATGATCGTGATTCTTTATTAACCCGTGCTCGTGACTTCCAAACTACTGCTGCTTTTCATGAGCTTCACCGCTGACAGAATGAACTTAAAGCCAGGCTGAATGAATGCGGACACAACGTGGACGTCTACCCAACGTCTGACCAACCACAGTAGCCAAATGGACAAATTAACGCTGAGGTTCACTCAGAAGAATGGTCAGGTTTTATTTAGCACCGACAGAGATCAAGGTAGACCAGAACTTAATTGCAATGTCCTATATGGCTTTCATCAATTATATAATTCTAATACAACGTCAAAAACGTAAACCTATGCCAGTATTTGGACACGAAACTTGCACGTGTCAAGTCAACAGCTTTCGAGGAAACGTCGATCTGTTACAAGCGTTATTGCTGACAGTGAACTAGACGTTATATCAACGTCGTCTGTCCATTAATCCTCGGTCCTGCAGCTGTGAACGTTGCCCCTCCCCAGCGCTCCACTCCACCGCCTCCTTCCTCCTTGCCTCAACTCCTCAACCTCTCCTCACTCCTCCTCCTCCTCCTCCTCCTCCTCCTCCTCCTCCCACCGTCCAGATGGACAGTGGTCAGTCTCACCAGAGGGTCTTTGTTGTTGGACATGCTGACCTCCGTCAGGCCCTCATTTAAACAAAAGGATGAGTAATTGGACGCAGGGGAGGAGGGGAAGATGATTGCGAGGGAATGGGGGGGGGGGGGGGGAGTTGGGGGGGGCTTCAGGGATGAGAAATGAATGAGAATGGAAGACAAGTGGGGAGTGGTGGAAGAAGACTGGAATAAGGAAGAGGAGGGGGATCCTATTAGCTTAGCTTAAAAAAAGATGAGCGCAGAAGATGTAAAAGATGGATGGACTGAGGAAGTGGGAAGAAATTAATTGTTGTTGTGACCTTTAAAACTGACAACAGAAAATTGAATTCTCCCACTTGCCACCTGCGCTTATAGCTGGCCAAATGGAAGCAGGCTGAACTGGGGCCAAATATGAAGTGTGAAGGTCTTTAAAAGGGATCATAATAGCAATGTTAAAGTCAAGTTCTGTTCTGTCTTTGCTGCAGACAGCATTTTCCCTCAATTGGTTTCTGAAAACTTTCACAGTGTAATAGACTCCATAATATATCTTCATAAAAATGGGGGAATGGAATAATCGTAATGACAAAAGTGTCAGTTGCTGAACAATTTATAGTCACTTGAGGGGGAAATCAGATGACTTGTACAGTACTTATGTGAGGGGGAAAAGAAAGAAAAGAAATCTGAAACAAATTGGAAATGGATGACTTTGAAACAAAGCGAACATGCATTTTAATTTTGAGATTATAGATGACTTGATATTACACCACTGTGAAACTTCCTAAAAGTCTTAACCACTCCGGGTTGTAAAAGATGAACATTTCAAAGTGAAATAATACTATGAGTATTACAAACAAAGTATCCATTTAATTAAGTTGTCTATGGACATTATTTTTTTTCATTTCAACCTTTATTTAATTCTCGGTAACAGACTGAGGGCTGGTGCCCTCTTTTTCAGCAGTGCCGAGATTACAATACATTTACAGATTACAATGCATTTACAGATTACAATACATTTCACAAAATTATCAAAACAATTCCATCCCATACATTTCTGTAATTTTCAACCTCAGGTAAAACAAGTACAATTTAGATTGACCAAGGTTGATATGTCTGATTTAAAACGGCTTAGTGGAACAAGGGATTTATATTTAAGTGAAACCTGTAAGGTATTCCATGAATGTGAAGCACAAAATTTGAAAGCTGTCTTTCCAAACTCAGTCGAGGGATGTGAAGGCTCAAGCATCAAATAATCCTGCGATCGTGTTTGGTGGCTAATAATTCTAGCCTAAAAAAAGGCTAAGCAATCCAAGCAGAGAGTAATGCTTAGATTATATGGTCGTTGTCGGGTGGAAACCTTTTATGTCCAAAACTGTTCCGAATTAATTATAAAAATATATTTTAAGTACAATAGTGAAAATAGCCAATCTACAACACGCTGTGAGCTTGTAGATCTGCTATTTTCACTGCTTTTGTGCGGCACTCTCGTATGATGAAGTAGGGCACTAATTTATGGAAACATAGAAAGTTGAAATACGGAGATATGATGTTTCTGTCTGACAGCAGCGATTGTATTCTCTGTTATACGACGCACTGTGAGCCAAAAATAGCAGATCTACAAGCTCACAACAGGTCAACAAGTTGAGAGTTTGAAGATGCTGCTATTTCTGGCAAGCGATGCGTCTTGCGATGAGGTCTAAATCCAGCTTAATGAAATAGATGGAATGATGCTCAGCAGAAGAAATCCAGTGAATTGTGTTAAGGATGTTGCATTATTATCCCGGCAAACATAGAATAGCAAACTGTTTAATTTCCCTGTGAGCATCCTATGGCTGGCGACCTTTATTGGATAATCAAGATCAAACAAATTAAGTGCTTTTGGAAAATATTAAAGTGGATTTGGGGGGGGGGGGGTCATTAAAAAAGAAATGGGAAGGGGGATTTAGCTGTTAAACCACCATGACAAGACTGAGCCAAACCTAAATGAAGGTGATTATGTTTAATTATGTTTACATGCAAAGAGATAGACTAATTAAAAAGGATCTGGCTTCAGTTAAATAACTCAAACACACTATGAGTAACCCTTCTGCACTTTTTGAGGGATAAAACACATAAGATTATGTGACTGCAAAGGCAGAGATAGAGTCTGATATTTTCACATCCGGCGACTGGCTGAGATGGTTCCAACCCAAGTTCAATTTGTGTATTATTTTTTGTGTATTATAGAAAGAAAGAAATAGGCATGCCAGTTAGTGTTTGAGCACCATAGCTGATACACATCTCCCTCACTATTTTCCCAACAGTGCTGATTCGAAGTCGAAAACCGCTGACAATGGTAGTGAGTGAATCACCAGTGCTCAAGTATCTGCACAATCAAAAGAGAATCATAATCTAGGAGGGATTTGACCTGGTGAAAGCTCAGCAGATCCTAAACTGGCCAAACTCGCCATTTTGGAGAGGATGTGTGCCATAAGGTTGTTGGACTGTGTGTGAAAAGGCCTTGGCTTAGACAGTAGGGAGCAGCTTTGAAAAGTCTAACAAAGCTGGCCTATCTATAGCTCCTGTGTTCTTCAGGGATCTCTTTATGCTATTGCGTGACTTATCTGTACTGTACAAATTAAATGTTTCAGTCCTGAAATCCCTTTTCATATTATTACAGACCAATTCGATTCCACCAAGGCAATGGCTCTCTGAGTGAACCCCATCATAATTAAGAAGTTCAATTTCAGCGGGCTTAACCTGAAAGGACCCACGCAAAGTGCTTGGCGAGTCTTCTCTAAGTGGTTTATCTGGACTTAAAATGTTTCTGTGAATCTGTGGAAAAGACAAAAAAAAAGCCTGGAACTTAACAGGGTCAGGATCAGGAGAGAGAGAGAAAGCACTTACAAAATTGACTGTGTATTGCAGTTGGCGCAAATGTCTTATTTTGATCATCTTTCGAAAGGTCACAGGAGAGTTGGGGTGACAACGCGATCGAACCTGGCAGTGAGCTCTTCTCTCCTATCTGTTACTTTTTGTAATCAATCAATCAATCAATCAATCAATCTATCTATCTATCTATCTATCTATCTATATATCTATCTATCTATCGCCTGCCTTCCTTCCTTGCCTGCCTGCCTGCCTGCCTCTGTCCATCTCATGTACAGCACATACAAATGCAGGCACACCACCCACACAAAGCACGGCGCTCCACACTTCAAGCGAGGGCTCATGAAAAATAGATCAGGCTTGGGATGGGTCTCTAAAAGCCAGAGGGACCGAGCGAAAGGTGACAGGGAGGACAGGGAGGTCAGCTTGAGTAAGGCAAGACGTGATTTGGAAGGGAGAGAGCGAGAGAGGGGAGGTTTAGAGCGGGTGGACGGGGAACTGGGTGTGCGTATGTGTGTCCGTGTGTGTGTGTGTGTGTGTGTGTGTGTGTGTGTGTGTGTGTGTGTGTGTGTGTGTGTGTGTGTGTGTGAGAGAGAGACGGAGAGAGAGAGAGAGAGAGAGAGAGAGAGAGAAGTACACTTAATGTCCCCTCCCATAAGAATCAGGCTTTACTACATTAGACGGCATCTGGAGATTAGCCAAAAGTTGACGCTGACACAAAGGTACAGCCAGGTTGTCTTTACATCCAAATATGGCCTGTGGGCGGTGACACGCTTTGGTGCTTACGCCAAGTGACAGAGGCACTCTGGGCCTTACTAGAGCCGACACACAGGGTTCACCACAGAGTTCACCACAGAGTTCATCACAGAGTTCACACGGTATGGGGGAGAGGAGCTCAACCTTCAGCATATTGTTCTACTGTTGCTTTTTTTTTACGAAGTAAGGTTGCACACACACACATGCATCCTATTCAGAGTATCTGAACAACCCGTGGAAGTCAGATAGATTGTTAGTTTGACCTTCCGTTTGTGTTGTTGGAATACTGAACATCATGAAACTTCACAACTTTTTTCTGTCATTTTACTTGGTAGATTTTTGACTGCCTGCCAAAACCCCACAGCACTTGGTATCAGACAGTCAACAGCAGCAGAAGTTGACGTAACTAAATGTTTTTTGGGGGGGGAAGCAGCCACGATGCTTGGTTCTCTCCAGCACGGATTAAAAATCCACAGGTCTGTGCTGGGTACAAACACACTGGAACAATTTAGAAGCAATTTAGAAAAAAATGACTAACTGCTGCTTATGTTGATCTAACGTTAGCAGATGTGTTTTCTTGTTATAAATGTGATTGTGACCGGTTGCATGTGGGTTTCGGCAGCGCGGTGCTGTCCCCTCTTCACTAAATCTTTTAGTGATACGGAGTACCAGACCCTACCGGCTTACTTTCACCCCTGGAGGGGAGGGAGATAAGGGTAAAACAGCAGCAGCACTGAGACCAGTGTGTTGTGTATCCATGTCACATTAGCAGGGGCGGCAGTGGCTCAGGTGTAGAGAAACCGTCATTAGAACACGGAGGGTTCCCGAAGGGTTCCCAGTTCGATCCTGGGCTCCCCAAGAGTTAGTGCCGAAGAGTCCTTGAGCACTACTGTATATACTGTAAATGCACCATTTACCATTTTAGCAGGTTCACTAGCAGCTCAGAAAGTGATCAACTTGATTACAAATGTTGCATATTTATGTGTGTGGGCGTGCGCTCAGAGATGACACTTCAAACTCACACTGGTGGGGATCGGACAAGGGACTTTCTAGTCAAAGGCCACTCGACTTTAATGTGGTAGAATGTCCTTGGTTCGAACTCCATTTGGTCCGACCACCTAAACCTAACCTTAACCCTAACCTTAACCTCAGTAAAACTATGCCTAAACCTAACCTTAACCTCAGTAAAACTAACCTGCCGACGCTGGTGACTAGCCAACCTGCCGACGGTTTTCGGACCAACGGGAGTTCGAACCATGGGGCATTGGGGCAGTGCCCCTTTAATGTCAGTCTTCTGTGCGTACTGTAGGATTGTATATTGTACCTTGTGCGGTGTAGACCAGCTCGCTGTAGATCATGGCTGGGATGATGGGGGCTGGCAGGTCCTCGAGGACCCCTCTCAGGGTGTCGCACAGGGCCCCCACCTCGTACTGCTCCAACTCCACTGAGGCTGGGTCTGAGAGAGAGAGAGACAAAGCCAGAGGGAGAGAGAGAGAGATGTTACACATTCTATGCACGATATTCAGATTAGGCCTTACAGTTCCATTACAGCGGGTTGGGTTTTTTACAGCGGCAGATGCCATAAAAGTTAAATATCACTGGCCAAAGGGCTCCCCGCTGCGATTTAGCAGCCAAAGAGGTTTCTATAAAAAATGCATGTGGT
Source organism: Nannobrachium achirus (assembly GCF_963921795.1). NCBI lineage: Eukaryota > Metazoa > Chordata > Actinopteri > Myctophiformes > Myctophidae > Nannobrachium > Nannobrachium achirus. Next base: position 31,246,147 of record NC_137810.1, read on the forward strand.
AATTAGGTCACACCGGCGATCAGCATGGCCAGAGCGCAGCGAGTCTCACGGTCATTCTGGGAAGGAACAGGAACGCTATCTTTTAAGTGAGAGATAAAAGAGGCTCAGATGTACTCCGCACGTGAGAATGCACGAAATCCTCTGCCTGTTAGACAAAACAACCGATAGCAACTTTGCATGCATGTGTGTGTGTGTGTGTGTGTGTGTGTGTGTGTGTGTGTGTGTGTGTGTGTGTGTGTGTGTGTGTGTGTTGTGTGTGTGTGTGTGTGTGTGTGTGCGCGCGTCTGGGTTTGTGTGTTCCTACAGATTAGCAGAGGACAAACCAAGATGTGCCACTGACCGAATTCCTTCATGTTTCACCCCAACCTTCCCCTTCCTACCCCGGCCCTCCGCTTGTCCTTGCGGTCCCTGAACCTCCTCCTCTTCCCGTACGCTCGTCCTTCCTCTTCCCTCTTCACCGCCACCAGCCTCACCCCTCCCCCCACCCTTAACTTACTATCTCTCCATCACAGGGATGTAACTATCCATTATTTGGTTCACAATTACAATGTTTTTGATCAATCAATCACATTTGTCTATGAATCAGTTGACCTCTTTTTATATTTCATCATACAAAAACAATCGAGGAGGGAGACCGCTGTACAATGCAAAACAATAGTTTAACACTTCTAACGCCTTCAAACAATTGGCTTAAAATCCTACTACTTTACTTACTACTCAGCTACTGAAGTGTACGTGTTTCAAGTACAATAAGTCTTCCCCAGGCAGCAATTTAAGTGTGTGAAATCATGTTAAGTATATAGGGAAGGGGTCACATCATAAGCAGATCTACAAGCTCACAACGTGAACGTTGTGAGCATTTTGATCGGCTATTTTCAATAGTTTTACCCATCTTCCTTCTGTCTCTCGTTGCCCCCCCCCCCCCCCCCCCAAGTCCATTCTCCTCCTAACCTCCCTCTATGTTTCTTACCCCCTCCTCCCATCTCATCTTTGCCTCATCTTCATCTTCCCCACCCCCATCAACGCCATATGTCAGCTCCTCTGGAAGTCAAATGGTTGTTAAATCCCATTGATTTGCCCCCTCTAACTAATGGCGGAATAAACTTAACCAATCACCACAGGTCAGTAAACCGCAGGACTATTACCGCGAGATCAACGGATGACCTCTTAATATGGTGGCAGTGGGAGGAGCAGTCATATTGTCAAAGCCAGTACATTTGGTGTCACCCTGGGGACGACGAGATTTGCAATCTTGTGAAGATGGTGAGCGCTTTTGTTTCGGGGACTGGGATGTCACGCTGATGGTAATGACAGCAAAACCATGATAACGGTAGCATGCTGCATTGCCAAAGCATCCACTGGGTCGGCTAAAGATTTGAAATTAGTCATGACACTATAGTTGATAACAGGAGGTTTTGCAGCTTTGAAAATGACGCACATATATATAACAGGTCTGAGAATGATGGCAGCTAGACTGGATATAATCTCGTGTCGCAAGACATTAAGAGATCTCAGCCTACCAATGTCTACATTCAATGTAGTTGCGAGAGAATAGCAGTGAAAACAGACACTATATAGAAACTCTATGCCTACTGCTATAAAAAGAAATCAGATCAACATCTCAACCCTCGACCCTCCTCAAGAAGTTTGATTAGCTGTCTGATTGTCACCAGTCATTAGCTGAACCAAGTGTTTATAGACTGACTTGCAAGTCTATTTGGGAGGCTGTTTATGAGCTATTTGCCACAACAGAAGTGTTGATGTTAATGTAAGTGGGTTAATACTAATAGTTTTGATAAATTAAATATAACAACTTGTGAACCCTAGTGTCCCTATTCTGCGGCACACATGCCGCGAAAATAGCAGATCTTCAAGCTCACAACGCGTCGCAACACTGCGAGTTGTGAGCTTGTAGATCGGCCATTTTCAGCAAAGACAATTAGTGTAGAGGGACCAAGTGTAGAGCCCTGGAACAAAGTACAGTTAAGTGGTTAAGTGAATGTGTACTGGCTGGGTTTGTATAGGTGGAACACAATAGATTGATAGATCATTAAATTAAACATGCTCTGAAAATGCACCCGGCCAACCCATGTGACCACTGCATGGCAGCCCATTGGCTGTCGTGTTAAGTGACGCTAAATTAATCTAGAGGCTGAAAAACTGCCAAAAGGGCATGCACATCCAAGACCATATAGGCTGGGTGCTGGACTAATCAAATGTATATAGGTAAGACATAAAAGAGTCTGCACACCAATTTATCTTAAGCTTTGGGAGCAGCAAATTGGAGCAGCAACTTGGTTTTATTTCTTACATGTTAAGTGACGCTTTCATGATTTTGAAGTGGTACCTGATCCAGAGAACTGCTGTTATAGTGGCAGTCTCGAGAACAAGGGCAAAGCAGTAGTAACAGCTCTTTAAGGTGTCAGTTCTCAAAATGGTCTGTGTCTGGCTGATCCCACTTTACACACAATACGGGCAGGCTTTATAAATGCACAGCGGCGTGCTGTTGGGGCTAAATTGGCTCAATTTGGGTGACACAGTTTAAAAAAGAAAAAGAGGGGTGAAGTGAGGTGTCCAGGCAGCAAACCGCTGTGTGAGCTGAGGACAGGCTTCAGTCAGCCGGCCTGGTTTAATCACACCTAATGAAACACACTCTGGGGGCACGGCCAACGCCACATCATTACACTGCTCACCAGGGGATTGGAAATGAGAAATCCCTAGATCAATTATTCTCTGTTCCCCTCCTTCTGCCTCCCCCCACCAATCACCATGCTCTGTCTGTCCCTCTCTCACATCCTCCACTTCATTTACATCATCTTTTAGCTTCCCCTCCCTTGTTTCTCTTCTCTTCTCTTCTCTTCTCTTCTCTTCTCTTCTCTTCTCTTCTCTTCTCTTCTCTTCTCTTCTCTTCTCATCCATCTGTCTGTCTACTGGCTGGCTGGTACAGCCCCTTCTTCTCCTCTTTTTGCTTTCTCATTAGATCACACCCTTTCCTCTTGTCTCTCTCTTTCCTTCAGGCTGCCCGATTCCTTTCTGACTGAACGGTGCTCAAGCCAAGTGTGGCAGCAGAGGGGTGTTGAGAGAGGGAGCGGGGGGCAGCGGGGGCTCCCTCCTCTCTCAACAGCCCTCTGCATGCCAGGCTGCACCTCCGCTCCACTACTGGCTCTGGCTCTCTCCCCTTCTCTCTCACTCCTCCTCCTTCTCCTCCGATAAGTCATGCCCTCCACTCTTCCTCAACAGGGGATGGGGGGTGGGATGGGGCGGGTGGCATGGCAAATAACCAAACAGCTGTTTGATGTGTTCCCGCATGCACAGGCTGGGCTCTGAACCAGGAGCATGCCAGCCCACGTCTAACCAGGTCAAAATGTTGAGTGGCGAGGGGGCAGAACAGAGTGACAGGGCATGACCTCCTCCTTATGATCTGGATGACATCGCCACCAGACAAGGACAAGGACATGGGGGGGACGAGGCCAAAGAGCATGTGTGGCCTTGGAAGTCTGTCTGTCTGTATGTGTGTGACGTGTGTGTATGAAATACACGCGTCAAACACATACATACATTTTATCATATCAGTAGAAACACCTCATCTCTGTGGGTTATTAGAGACCTTCAGTCTTTCTGGAGCGCTCCCTTGACGAGCATTATGCTTTGTGTGGGTGGTGTGCAGTATGTGAGACAGACAGACAGACAGACAGACAGACAGACAGACAGACACACAGACACACAGACAGACACACACACACACACACAGACAGACAGATAGAGATACACAGGTGCGCGTGAACGCACACACAGCATTATTATTGTCTCCACCAGCCGAAGGCTGAGGGGAGAGTATGTTTTCCCCTCCGTCCGTCCGTCCGTGCGTCCGTCCGTCCGTGTGTCCGTGTGTCCGTCCGTGTGTGTGTGTGTCCTCGCAGTTTGTGTGCAGCTAATCTCAGTCGCCGTTGGCCCGGTCGCTGCCAAAGTGAGCACACACATTCCCTGGATGCCAATCTAGAACCTCTGCCCTAAATTTTTCAAATGGGCTTTTTCTAGCGCCACCTAGTGGCCGATGTTCGCAAGACACATTTCTGTGCACTACTCTTACAGATTTTGTCCAAAAATCCTACAAATCGGTAGGCAGTATCTCGACAGTCATGTGATCGACACGGATCTGTCCGATTTTGCATATTCCATCCTGATTGGCTAAGATTGGCTTCCAAAGTTTGTGGGATTGAGCCGTTTTGAACAAAATGCCTCAAATCACAAACGCAAAGTGCAATTATCATGAAATCGCGCACACACGTTACCACTAGGCCGAGGAAGAAATGCCACTTAATTTTTTTTTAATCAGCCTCATGGTGGCGCTATAACAGCCCGATTTGTGGTTTTACCTATAACTCCACCGATCAGTTTCAAACTTTGTAAGCGCACTCCCTAGAGGCTAAGGATAAACCTTTGCCCTGCATTTTTCACATCAGCCTTTTATAGCGCCACCTTTGGGCTGACTTATGTAAAACACATTTTTGGATATTACTCCTTGAGATTTTATCCAAAAATCATGCAAATCGGTACACAGTATCTCTATAGTCATGTGATCAAGTCCGATCCGTCTGATATTTCACATTCCATCCTGATTGGCTAATATTAGCTTCCAAAGTTTGCAGGATTGCTCCGTTTTTGAACAAAATGCCTCAAATCAGCAACGCAGCTTGCGATTACCGTGACATTTGCCACACATATTCCCACTAGGTCAAGGAACAAATGCTACCTTTTTAACATTGTCCTGTTATAGCGCCACCAGCAGGTAGACTTTAGCAAAACTCATTTTTGGAACACAATGCTTGAAATCATGCATGCAGCGTCCGATTGCCATGAAAGATCTAAGGTGAAGAACATATGCCACCCTTTTTACATTGGCCTATTATACAGTAGCACCACCAGGACGCACGGCCTGGTGGAGACCTGTGCTCGGAAGAGCACTGCTTCTAGTTGATCATGTGTTTCTGTGTGTGTCTGCCTGGCTGATGTATCGACAGGTTATGGGTGATTTTTCTAATCCCTGTCCCTAAGGGCCTTCTATTACTCATCTCCATCCTCCGTCCATCCATCTCCCCCTTTTCTTTCTGAGTTTGTCCCATTCTCTTCAGATTAATACACCCATCTCCACAAATTGGCACGCACGTACGCCCGCCCGCGCACGCACACACGCTCTCACGCACGCATGCACGCACACACACACACACACACACACGCACACACACGCCTATACTGTATATCACCACTGCCGGGCAGAAACCTTGTAAATTGTATCTCCAAGTTTCAAAATAGTATGTTTGTAAATTAAAGCCCTATACATATAAGCGTGTTGCACAAAAGCAGTGAAAATAGCAGATCTACGGTGCGCCCGCCGGCCTAGCAGTCCAGGTGCATACCACATAGGCTCTGATGCGTGACAGCGCATTGCGGGTTCGAGTCCCGATCCCGCTGGCTGCATGTCACTCTCCATCTCTCTCTCCCTGTTTCCTGTCTACTTAATGTACTATCAATAAAGGCAAAAATATATGTTTTAAAAAGTAGATCTACAAGCACATCTAGATACAGTAGGTTGTGTAGATCGGTTGTGTAGATCGGCTTCACTACTTGACCTCGTTTTTACAATAATAATTAAAAACAAATAAACGTTTTTTGACATACAAGGTTTCTACCCGACAGCGACAATATACTTCATTGACTGGGGTCAATACAGTTCTATACTTTGCCCCTTCCTTTTTTCCCCAAATCTATGATGATATTCCCAGAATAGGGACACTAAGGTTCATGTGGTTAACCTAACGGATCTGTCTCTAACCCTAACATGATTCAACTTAAAAGATACAAATTGGGGACACCGACTTTGTCCTTAACTAGACTCGTGTCCCCACACACACACACACACACACACACACTCAAAACCTGTCCCCACCTTCAGAGGAGGTCCTCTTCCTAGTGGGACCGGAGACATGGACGTGGCTGAACGACACACACACACACACACACACACACACACACACACACACACACACACACACACACACAGAGTATGTTTTCCCCTCCGTCCGTCCGTCCGTGCGTCCGTCCGTCCGTGTGTCCGTGTGTCCGTCCGTGTGTGTGTGTGTCCTCGCAGTTTGTGTGCAGCTAATCTCAGTCGCCGTTGGCCCGGTCGCTGCCAAAGTGAGCACACACATTCCCTGGATGCCAATCTAGAACCTCTGCCCTAAATTTTTCAAATGGGCTTTTTCTAGCGCCACCTAGTGGCCGATGTTCGCAAGACACATTTCTGTGCACTACTCTTACAGATTTTGTCCAAAAATCCTACAAATCGGTAGGCAGTATCTCGACAGTCATGTGATCGACACGGATCTGTCCGATTTTGCATATTCCATCCTGATTGGCTAAGATTGGCTTCCAAAGTTTGTGGGATTGAGCCGTTTTGAACAAAATGCCTCAAATCACAAACGCAAAGTGCAATTATCATGAAATCGCGCACACACGTTACCACTAGGCCGAGGAAGAAATGCCACTTAATTTTTTTTTAATCAGCCTCATGGTGGCGCTATAACAGCCCGATTTGTGGTTTTACCTATAACTCCACCGATCAGTTTCAAACTTTGTAAGCGCACTCCCTAGAGGCTAAGGATAAACCTTTGCCCTGCATTTTTCACATCAGCCTTTTATAGCGCCACCTTTGGGCTGACTTATGTAAAACACATTTTTGGATATTACTCCTTGAGATTTTATCCAAAAATCATGCAAATCGGTACACAGTATCTCTATAGTCATGTGATCAAGTCCGATCCGTCTGATATTTCACATTCCATCCTGATTGGCTAATATTAGCTTCCAAAGTTTGCAGGATTGCTCCGTTTTTGAACAAAATGCCTCAAATCAGCAACGCAGCTTGCGATTACCGTGACATTTGCCACACATATTCCCACTAGGTCAAGGAACAAATGCTACCTTTTTAACATTGTCCTGTTATAGCGCCACCAGCAGGTAGACTTTAGCAAAACTCATTTTTGGAACACAATGCTTGAAATCATGCATGCAGCGTCCGATTGCCATGAAAGATCTAAGGTGAAGAACATATGCCACCCTTTTTACATTGGCCTATTATACAGTAGCACCACCAGGACGCACGGCCTGGTGGAGACCTGTGCTCGGAAGAGCACTGCTTCTAGTTGATCATGTGTTTCTGTGTGTGTCTGCCTGGCTGATGTATCGACAGGTTATGGGTGATTTTTCTAATCCCTGTCCCTAAGGGCCTTCTATTACTCATCTCCATCCTCCGTCCATCCATCTCCCCCTTTTCTTTCTGAGTTTGTCCCATTCTCTTCAGATTAATACACCCATCTCCACAAATTGGCACGCACGTACGCCCGCCCGCGCACGCACACACGCTCTCACGCACGCATGCACGCACACACACACACACACACACACGCACACACACGCCTATACTGTATATCACCACTGCCGGGCAGAAACCTTGTAAATTGTATCTCCAAGTTTCAAAATAGTATGTTTGTAAATTAAAGCCCTATACATATAAGCGTGTTGCACAAAAGCAGTGAAAATAGCAGATCTACGGTGCGCCCGCCGGCCTAGCAGTCCAGGTGCATACCACATAGGCTCTGATGCGTGACAGCGCATTGCGGGTTCGAGTCCCGATCCCGCTGGCTGCATGTCACTCTCCATCTCTCTCTCCCTGTTTCCTGTCTACTTAATGTACTATCAATAAAGGCAAAAATATATGTTTTAAAAAGTAGATCTACAAGCACATCTAGATACAGTAGGTTGTGTAGATCGGTTGTGTAGATCGGCTTCACTACTTGACCTCGTTTTTACAATAATAATTAAAAACAAATAAACGTTTTTTGACATACAAGGTTTCTACCCGACAGCGACAATATACTTCATTGACTGGGGTCAATACAGTTCTATACTTTGCCCCTTCCTTTTTTCCCCAAATCTATGATGATATTCCCAGAATAGGGACACTAAGGTTCATGTGGTTAACCTAACGGATCTGTCTCTAACCCTAACATGATTCAACTTAAAAGATACAAATTGGGGACACCGACTTTGAGTATGTTTTCCCCTCCGTCCGTCCGTCCGTGCGTCCGTCCGTCCGTGTGTCCGTGTGTCCGTCCGTGTGTGTGTGTGTCCTCGCAGTTTGTGTGCAGCTAATCTCAGTCGCCGTTGGCCCGGTCGCTGCCAAAGTGAGCACACACATTCCCTGGATGCCAATCTAGAACCTCTGCCCTAAATTTTTCAAATGGGCTTTTTCTAGCGCCACCTAGTGGCCGATGTTCGCAAGACACATTTCTGTGCACTACTCTTACAGATTTTGTCCAAAAATCCTACAAATCGGTAGGCAGTATCTCGACAGTCATGTGATCGACACGGATCTGTCCGATTTTGCATATTCCATCCTGATTGGCTAAGATTGGCTTCCAAAGTTTGTGGGATTGAGCCGTTTTGAACAAAATGCCTCAAATCACAAACGCAAAGTGCAATTATCATGAAATCGCGCACACACGTTACCACTAGGCCGAGGAAGAAATGCCACTTAATTTTTTTTTAATCAGCCTCATGGTGGCGCTATAACAGCCCGATTTGTGGTTTTACCTATAACTCCACCGATCAGTTTCAAACTTTGTAAGCGCACTCCCTAGAGGCTAAGGATAAACCTTTGCCCTGCATTTTTCACATCAGCCTTTTATAGCGCCACCTTTGGGCTGACTTATGTAAAACACATTTTTGGATATTACTCCTTGAGATTTTATCCAAAAATCATGCAAATCGGTACACAGTATCTCTATAGTCATGTGATCAAGTCCGATCCGTCTGATATTTCACATTCCATCCTGATTGGCTAATATTAGCTTCCAAAGTTTGCAGGATTGCTCCGTTTTTGAACAAAATGCCTCAAATCAGCAACGCAGCTTGCGATTACCGTGACATTTGCCACACATATTCCCACTAGGTCAAGGAACAAATGCTACCTTTTTAACATTGTCCTGTTATAGCGCCACCAGCAGGTAGACTTTAGCAAAACTCATTTTTGGAACACAATGCTTGAAATCATGCATGCAGCGTCCGATTGCCATGAAAGATCTAAGGTGAAGAACATATGCCACCCTTTTTACATTGGCCTATTATACAGTAGCACCACCAGGACGCACGGCCTGGTGGAGACCTGTGCTCGGAAGAGCACTGCTTCTAGTTGATCATGTGTTTCTGTGTGTGTCTGCCTGGCTGATGTATCGACAGGTTATGGGTGATTTTTCTAATCCCTGTCCCTAAGGGCCTTCTATTACTCATCTCCATCCTCCGTCCATCCATCTCCCCCTTTTCTTTCTGAGTTTGTCCCATTCTCTTCAGATTAATACACCCATCTCCACAAATTGGCACGCACGTACGCCCGCCCGCGCACGCACACACGCTCTCACGCACGCATGCACGCACACACACACACACACACACACGCACACACACGCCTATACTGTATATCACCACTGCCGGGCAGAAACCTTGTAAATTGTATCTCCAAGTTTCAAAATAGTATGTTTGTAAATTAAAGCCCTATACATATAAGCGTGTTGCACAAAAGCAGTGAAAATAGCAGATCTACGGTGCGCCCGCCGGCCTAGCAGTCCAGGTGCATACCACATAGGCTCTGATGCGTGACAGCGCATTGCGGGTTCGAGTCCCGATCCCGCTGGCTGCATGTCACTCTCCATCTCTCTCTCCCTGTTTCCTGTCTACTTAATGTACTATCAATAAAGGCAAAAATATATGTTTTAAAAAGTAGATCTACAAGCACATCTAGATACAGTAGGTTGTGTAGATCGGTTGTGTAGATCGGCTTCACTACTTGACCTCGTTTTTACAATAATAATTAAAAACAAATAAACGTTTTTTGACATACAAGGTTTCTACCCGACAGCGACAATATACTTCATTGACTGGGGTCAATACAGTTCTATACTTTGCCCCTTCCTTTTTTCCCCAAATCTATGATGATATTCCCAGAATAGGGACACTAAGGTTCATGTGGTTAACCTAACGGATCTGTCTCTAACCCTAACATGATTCAACTTAAAAGATACAAATTGGGGACACCGACTTTGTCCTTAACTAGACTCGTGTCCCCACACACACACACACACACACACACACTCAAAACCTGTCCCCACCTTCAGAGGAGGTCCTCTTCCTAGTGGGACCGGAGACATGGACGTGGCTGAACGACACACACACACACACACACACACACACACACACACACACACACACACACACACACACACACACACACACACACACACACACACACACACACACACACACACACACACACACAGAGAGAGACGTTTCCTCCTATCCCATCAGTCAGTCAGTCAGATCATCAAGGTTGCGTCTCAGATTGTGTATGGATCTATCTATGGTCTACAGATGGTTAGATGAATGCTTGAATGCTTGAATGAACATGGGACGGGTCAATAGAGTCTATATTGGACTACTGCTTCTGACAGAGAATCCAATTGACAGCCTATCTGACAGGATTTGATGTGTGTGTGTGTGTGTGTGTGTGCGTGCGTGCGTGCGTGCGTGCGTGCGTGTGTGTGTGTGCGTGTGTGTGTGCGTGGTCGCAGGGTTTGTGTACGTAGTGTGAGTGCCTGTTTGTGCCCATGTCTGTCTGTGAATACTGCATCTTTGAATACATGCACAATGCACATGTACAGAATGTGCGAGATGCTGTGGACCATGTATGCCAGCCATACTCTAACTCGGGGGTTCCTTAACCTTTCAGCCCAAGACCCAAAAGATACATTGGGTGTTATCCTGGGATCCAGTCTTACACAAATACTTTATGAAATAACCACTTAAGCCCTATTAAATATTGATATAGTCTGAAAACTAACAAATGTCACTTTTCTTTTCTTTTTATGTCTGAACATCTATTTATTTATTGTCTCCACCAGCCGAAGGCTGAGGGAGAGTATGTTTTCCCCTCCGTCCGTGCGTGCGTCCGTCCGTCCGTTTGTCCGTTACCAGCTAATCTCCGGCGCCGTTGGCCCGGTCGCTGCCAAACTGTGCACACACACTCCCTCGACACCAATTCAGAACCTCTGCCCCAAATATTTCACATGGGCCTGTTCTAGCGCCACCAGGAGGCCGACTTTTGCAAAACTAACTTTTGCCAGTACTCCTACAGATTTTGTCCAAAAATCACGTAAATCAGTAGACAGTATCTCTACAGTCATGTGATCGACATGGATGTGTCAGATTTTCCATATTCCATCCTGATTGGCTAAAACTGGCTTTCAAAGTTTGCAGGATTGGTCAGTTTTGAATAAAATGCCTGAAATCCTGAACGCAGTGTGCGATTTTGGTGAAATTGTGCATGCACATTCCCAATAGGCAGAGGAATAAATGCCACTTAAGAAAAATCAAATCAGCCTCATGGTGGCGCTATAACAGGCCGATTCATGTTTTCACCTATAACTCCACCAATTAGTGTCAAACTTTGTATGCGCACTCCTTAGAGGCCAAGGTAAAACCTTTTCCCTGCATTTTTTACATCAGCCTTTTATAGCGCCATCAGGAGGCCGACTTATGTAAAACACATTACATGCCTGACCTGGTGGAGACCTGTGCTCGGAAGAGCACTGCTTCTAGTTTAAAATCTTTTGAGATCATTTTTAAAACATTTTAGGAAACAAACAAAATCGATATTTCCTCTGGGTCCCTACAAAATGTTTGGGAAGCAGATCTAATTGTGCACAGCACATTACAGAGTGTTAACATGGGTCCGCTTGATTACAGTACATTCTCACAGAGTTACAAATAGACAAATGAACAACACTGAGGATTTTACCGAGTGTGCACATCTGTTCCGTGAGGCCAGTGTGAGTTTAGTCCTTCTAATGATGCAGCGTGAATGTGAAAAACCCAGCCTGAAAATCACATTATCCCTGTAACCTTGGACGGCTCTGTCAAACATTTAGTGAACATTAAGGAGCCTCACCAACAAGGCTGGAAGCCAGACAAGCATGTCTCTGGTCTGTAATGAGGCTAACAACATTATCTGGAGATGAACCAGAAAGCTGATCGCACAGCATGCCCGGACACCCACTCCCTGACAGGGATGTTGAACGGAGGGCTTTGTTTGACGTGCAGAACGCTAGAAAGACCACAAAAAAAAAAAAGGTCTGACGCATGTATGGATGTGCCAACAAACTGTTGTCATGGTAATCACTCTGACTATATTTGAATCAACTTATAATGAGGTTGGTAGCCTGAACAGTAACTGTTCAATCGGTGGCTGTGGCCTCATACGATATTTGTCAGATTCATTGAAATAAAATAATTTAATTATTTAGTTTGTGAATACGGCACTGTATGTATGTGTGTGTGTGTGTGTGTGTGTGTGTGTGTGTGTGTGTGTGTGTGTGTGTTGTGTGTGTGTGTGTGTGTGTCTGATGTTTTGTGTGTGTAATGTATGTGCATGCGTGTGTGCATACGTGTGTGAGGGACAGAGAGAGAGCATGTGAGTGTGTATGTGGTAGGTGGGTAATGACCTCGCTAAATGACTAATATGTATGTATGTATGTGTGTGTGTGTGTGTGTGTGTGTGTGTGTGTGTGTGTGTGTGTGTGTGTGTGTGTGTCCGTGGTTAAATGCATATTTTATAAGGGACTTAAATGCTGGGAGCAAGATCCCTGTCCCTCTGACATTGACCCATAAAGGTCACATATGGAACCCATTCGGGCGTGCCATCGGTCAGATAAGCCAGCCAAGCGTGCCATTGGTCAGATAAGCTAGCCAAGCGTGCTATTGGCCAAAAATTACCCAGTTGCTCATTTCATGGTGTTTAAATGGCCGCTACAGATGTGGACGTGTTTGCCCTTCACACACATCATGGACACAGAACCACGAAAACACACGATTCATCTGTAGCACATGGACACGCTCTGAGTTTAACATCCATTGAAAATGATTGCGACAGCGTGCTAAAGTTGGTTGTTTTCCATTGATGTCAACAACTATGAGCTTGTGGGTCGGCTATTTTAACTATTTCAGAAAAAAAAAGAGGAAACAAATCAATTTCCTGAAAAGTAACGGTTTTGGACGTACAAGGTTTCCACCCGACAGTGACATACAGACTGTAGTCTTGCAGCTGAGCCAGGTTCAGATCAGACCCCAGGCTCTTTGACGCATATCATCCCCTGCCTCTTTCCTGCCTTTCCTGTCTCACGGAAAGAAGGCAGACATATGTGTCCTTAAAAAAAAAGAAAAGGTTGATAACTGCATTAACTACAGTACTCTCATAAAATGTTGTCGTTGTAATCATGGCAGCCAAAATAAGCTCATGACGACCTCTTTTGACTGGGGTAAGACAAGAAATGTCTACATTCAATTCAATTGTATCCATTTATAAATTGTGGATAAATAATACATTTCCCTCTTCAGTTATTTGGATGGCTTTGTTACCCATAGCAGCTTATATAAAGGTGCAGCAGTAAGGTTCAGTGTCTTGTTCACTCAAACAGGACACCAGTGAAGTGGAGGTTGAACCAATGAACCAGGGACCTCTGCGTTACAGCCTGACCAATAGGTAACAATGATTTGCATACTATTAATTGACTGCCACGTAACGAGATTGACAAGATATCTCTTTTATTTCATATAAAAAAATATAAACCACGACGCGGTGCTGAAGAGCCCAAGACAAAGTGCATCCGGTCCGGACAGGAAACAGAAACCGATTCTCCATAGACTGCCATGTTACATTTTGCAGGAAAATGCCCATTTCTCTGTTTCCAGATCCTGCCTCTCTCTCTATTGAAAACAATGATAATTAGTATATATGTTACAGTATGTTTGGGTAACTCAGTACGTTCATTGTAAGAGCGCTTGTTTTGTCGTTCACCACACACCAATCACCACCAGATGGCGACGACAGCCATTCACTAGTGAAGGCGCTGACGTCACTCGTTTGCGACTCTCTTTCTTTATTTACTAGCCTAGCTCGGCAGTGTTTAGCCATTAGCTTACTATGAGCTAGGGAGCGCTCCATTGTAGTCACTTGGACAGGGCGTTAACGATTGCATTCACCACGGCTTCGTAACTCGCGCGGCCCTGGCCCGCTCTTCGCGGCCACTCGCGCCAGCGGCGCACGGGGGCGAAGAGCAGGACCAAGGTCCGCTGGCCTTCGCGCCGCTTGCAATGTCGTGGACAATCGAGCGGCTCCGCCTGGAGGACGTTGTTTTGGCTCAAAGCGACCGCTTGTTCCGCCCCGTGCCGCATGACGAGTGCTCCGTTTCTCGACCGTACTGTTTCTCTATCAAACCGTGACATATATATACATACAGTATATATATATATACATACAGTATATATATATATATATATATATATGTGTATACATGTATATGTTACAGGGTAACTGGGTAACTCAGGGAGACTGTGGTAAGAGCGCTCGTTTTGTAGTTCACCACACACTAATCACCACCAGATGGCGACGCAGCCATTCAATAGTGAAGGCGCTGACGTCACTCGTTTGCGACTCTCTTTCTTTATTTACTAGCCTAGCCTAGCCTAGCCTAGCCTAGCCTAGCCTAGCCTAGCTTAGCCATTAGCTCCATTGTAGTCACTTGGACAGGGCGTTTATCGTGGGCTTGCCCAGGCCTTACGGCCTGGGCATACATATAACGATTGCATTCACCACGGCTTCGTAACTCGCGTGGCGCTCCGCCGGCCGCACGGCCCTGGCCCGCTCTTCGCGGCCACTCGCGCCTGCGGCGCTCGGGGGCGAAGAGCAGGACCAAGGTCCGCTGGCCTTCGCGCCGCTTGCAATGTCGTGGACAATCGAGTGGCTCCGCCTGGAGGACGTTGTTGTGGCGACCGCTTGTTCCGCCCTGTGCGGCACGGCAAGCGCTCCGTTTCTCTAATTCTCTGAGACGCAAAAAAAACGTGACATATATATATATGTGTGTTATTATTATTATAAACCACATAGACACCTCTGTGTTTTCCAACGGTCAGGCAGGGGCTCCATCAGACTGAAGCTAAATATTCAGTGACTAGTTGAAAGGTAAGGAATGAGTTAACCATAAAATGGAGAGGGAAACTTATTTACCAGTAACTAACCTGCAGCCTGAAGTCATGCGTAAAAACAAATGGGTTCATTCAAAAAACGGAAGAATTAAATCACCTGTCATGTGCTGTAGTAAATAGGATAAACCACAGGTAAAGTATAATATAATAAAGTCATGGGTTAACCACTTAAACTGTATGTACGTAGTTCTTTACCCTCTACGTCAAATCTCTTTGCTGAAAATAGCCGATCTACAAACTTGCATCACAATGCGTGGTGAGCAATATCGGATATTCTTTTCAAATGTTTGCCTATTATAACATGCCACGTCATGGAACCTAGGACAGTAGTTCTCAAAGTGGGCTGTCCTTGAGGAAATTCCAGGGGGTCCCCAGCAAAATGAGTTAATATAAAATCAGTTTAACCAGTACGGTGTATCAACTATTTGAAAAAGAAACACTCAACACTATAAATCTTGAATGGGGTCTCTGACACAAAATATTTCGGGTGGGGGTGTGCGGCCAAATAGGCCTACTGTACGTATTAATGCGGGGGTCCTTGACATTGAAAAGGCTTGAGAGAGAAGCACAGCACTCGGGTCCTATGTGGTTAAATGAAGCGTCAGGGTCTCACAGTGAAGGACAGAAGCACGGTGACAGTGTAAACATGGCGAGCACACATGGTTGGCTCTGCCGCCTGCCAGCCTGCTGTTGGAACATCACTAACATCAAACGCTGTCACTGTTTCTGCTTTTCTTACTGTTCAGGCAATCAGTTCATGTCATCTCCATTCATCTCTCTCTCTCTCTCTCTCTCTCTCTCTCTCTCTCTCTCTCTCCAGGGTGGTTGTGTGCCAGCCCAACACCCTTGGAGATGGCAGAGTGCCTGGCCTGAGACAGGAACTCCAAACACACACAGTTGAATGGCGCTCTGCCCCTGTGTGTGTGTGTGTGTGTGTGTGTGTGTGTGTGTGTGTGTGTGTGTGTGTGTGTGTGTGTGTGTGTGTGTGTGTGTGTGTGTGTGTGTGTGTGCGTGTGTGTGTGTGTTTACAGTACCATCAATCTTGCTGTATTTACACTGGAGGACCCTACTTCCTCTTTACTCTCTCTCTCTCTCACTTTCACTCTCTAATTTCTCACTCTCTCTCTCTCGCACGCACGCACAAACACCTGGTAAAAAAATAAGAACAAAAAAAATCTTGACACTAAAATCCCATTAATGAAAGTATGTACACACACATGGAAAGACTAAGTGGTATACACACACACACACACACACACACACACACACACACACACACACACACACACACACACACACACACACACACACACACACACACACACACACACACACACACACACACACACACACACACACACACACACACACACACACAACCAGATGCTTCTCCCTATAGGGCAAGGTGGGAACACGTTGTACTTTAATTCAATCTGCTCAGCCGCAGTCTGTGCGTTGTATGTCACACACAAGTTTTATTATAGACATAAGTATTTCTAAATGACCCACTGGAGGGAGGATGGATGGGTGTAGTTAAATAATTCCTTCTACTAAGTTGAGCAAGGCTGTTAACATTCAAATGTTTGTATCGCACGCTTGGTTTGCCTCACCAGATGGTTCACCAGCCCCAACAATATAAAGCATCGCTCGGAAGATAGGATACATCATGCATATCAAGACATGATTATTTTTATTTTGACCAGATTTCTGTTATAGCACTGTTTCTCAGCTGGGGGTGTAATGTGTAATCCTAGGGGTATATGCAGAGGTATTACATGGAGTACATGAGAGAAAATGGGGAACGGAAAATAAATATTTTAAATTTATTTTTTTAATGATAGAACAAACTTTGTGAACCTGCTGATCTGTAAAGTGTAAACCCAAAATAAATCAAAAGCTTGACATGCATAACATTTGTAGAATAAAAAGCAATACTTATTTGCCGTCTTGTTGTTCTATTTCGAACATAATGACCACCATTTGAATCTCTCTTCAATCTCTTTCTCTACATGAATTATTTGTAACACAAGCCGGGATGCAAGTTAGCCGTAAATGGCCTATTTATTGAGGGGGAATCAACATATTCATGCCTCTTCTTCTTTTTACAGCGGTCGGGGACCAGGAATGTCTCTTAAGGGGGCGTTCACACCAGGGTTATTTGGTCCGCTTAAAAGGGACCATGGTCCTCTTTCTCCTTTGGTCCGCTGGTGTGAACGTGCAAAGGGACCATGGTCCCTTTGTTTGGTCCGGACCATGGTCCTCTTGAAAAGGCAGGACTCGGTCCCCTTCCAAACGGACCATGGTCCGGTCCTCTGCTGGTGTGAACGGAGCCGGACTTTATAGAGGACCAAACTTATGTCTGATCACCCTACTACATTCTGCATTGTGTGTTGTTCATTGAAAAACAATATGGAAAAAATAATAAACGACTACTCGTGAAGCAATTGTAACGGCTACAAGAGACTACACTCATCAATCTTTGTTAACTGCAGTTGTGAAGCTGGATTAATAATTAGTTCTAAAAGCATGAATTTCTTACGGGAATCATTATTGATATGACCCGACCGCTGATATGTCTTCATGACCTGCAGTAGGCTACACGTTAATAATTGTATCATCTCCTCTCCCTGTGAGCAAGCGCTGCGGTGTCTTGTTAGCTACATGGAAACTGCGAGGTTACATGGAAACTGGTGACCCATCGTGTGCGGTGACTCGAGGGGTCGCTCTCCGAACACGGTGATCATTGTTTGTTTTGACACAAATACAGTCACAAATAAAAGTAAGGTCACCATCTTGTGTATAACACAGGAGGAGGAGGCGGCGCGGCGGGCGCGCTGCGCGCACAGCCGCACACCCTCCATCCAAACGACCACAACACAAAATAAAGTCAAACTTGGCTTTTCTTTCGAGGCATTTGGATTTTCGCTCTCTTTTCGCTCTCTCGCTGTTCCCTGAGGACGGGCGTGCACGAGTCAAACTCTTCACGTTGTTGCTGGGACGGCAGTATGTCCATGTCATCGGGTGCGGTGCACAAAAATAACGGATTTAAAAGCTTACAACACTGTCCGAGTGTCTGATGCACGGCTGTTATGTTTCATGGCTAAATGAGGAGAGATGTGGGTTAGCATCCCGTTACATTAATATGTTCTTTTTAAGCATGCGCCACCGCATATAAAGTTATGGCTCATACGCATATAGATTCAACATTTGGGATTATACATTATTTTATTGTTTTTATTTAGGTTATTTATTCATTTAGCTTCACATTTCCAACCTGATAAGGATAGGAAATATCATTACGGACCCGTTGCTTCACTTGCTTGTAAAGAAAGAAAGAGACAGACAGAGAGAGATTTGATGTGGAAACGGGGATGCTTATATTATGTTCTCGCGTTCTTGCGCTATTTATTGTTAAATGAATCAAGGAGAAGGCTTTATACAGGCTATGTTTTGAGAGAGAGAGAGAGAGAGAGATAGAGAGAGAAAGAGAGAGAGATTCCTCCACCCATCCATCGCTAATTACTGCCTGAAATGCGGGTTTCGCTTCTTTTTAAAAAAGAGATATAGGAAGCGGCTGTGATTAATAACACAAAATTAATTGGAATAGGCAGTGAAGTAATTTTCCATAGGAATAGCCTATTCTGTCAATAGATCAACAGCCGCCTGTATGACCACGTGTCAGTTGTTTACATATTTGGTTCTTTTAACAAAAGTCCTGTGTGAACGCTAACCGGACCAAATTCAAAATGCAACAATGTAAACATTTGGTCCCTGATCCGGACCTTTTAAGCGGACTTTGGGTGAGAACGTGCCCTTACTTTGAGAGGCGTCATAGTAAGTATCACTTTCTCTTTTCAGGTTCAGGTGAGCATCTTATAACACAGACATGAATGTGTGTACAGTACGTGATCTAAGCAAAGGACCAATGGTGATGACGTGAAGGTTCCCTGCAGTAAAATGCACACACAAAATGCTACAGTATGCTCTCTTTCTCTCTGTGTGTCTGTGTGTAGTTTGTGTGTGACTGTGTGTGTGGAAAGCCATGCTATGCCTGCTATGGGCTTCAGTGTGTTGTGTGTTGCACCCCTCCAGTGGCATTCCAATAAAAATCTCATTACTCTACAAAAGCTCTGTGATCATCTGCTCTCTGGCAGCATTAGAGCGTCCTGATTGAGTTGAACAAGCAATTTTGAAGGGGGAAAAATGTGGTTTTGCACAAAACAAAGGAAGGGGAAAACAAGACTTGCGCACAAAGCAATTCAATGGTTTCACTGAAAAGAAGTAGCCCAGGCTAATCTAATAGCAGCGATTGACAAATTAAGCTATTTGGAAAAATAGAGACACTGACATTTTATTGGGAGAAAAACTTGAAAACTGGAATGCCATCCATTTACGTTCTTGAGTTATTCAAGGCATTCCTCTTTGAATTAATGTGCATAAAAGTGTTATTAGTGGTCACATAAAGCCATGTGGAAAGTTTCTATATGTTGGCAGAATCCAGTTTGTTTCAGTATGTTTATCTGCTGAAAGTGTCATTTTGAGACGTTTTGCACTATGCACTGAGAGTGAATTGAAACTAAGAACAGAAGCAACAGAGAAAGATGTTGGATAATATTTGGACTCATGCCCAGCTGAGTACTGCACAGTACATTAAACCAAAAGTTCAACCAAAAATAACAATCGCTTTAACATGTTCAGGACTGATAGAAAAGTTATATATTAACTTTTAAAAAATACAATGAATGCTATAATATTAGCTGTGCGCATTCTTCCACACCTGAAATGATTATTTAAAAAAACAAAATGTCAATGTCCTTTGGAAGGTTTCCCACAGGGGAATTACAACATGAATTGTCCATTGTATTCATAATCATTTTCTGGGATGACCATGACTACACAAATTGAATCATGGGATAATGAAAGTAGCCCATTGAAATCAGATGCAGTGACGTAACAGTGCTGAAAAGAAAGGAGCATCATGTCATAGTCCCTCTGTTGAATACAAGAACGCCCGCCCCAAAACACCCTCGCCCGGGTCAGCTCCGGCAACCTCGGAACAGCCGCCACCAGATATGCCTAATAGTAAACCTCAGTAAAACTATGCCTAAATCTAACCTTATTCCTAACCTTAACTTCAGTAAAACGAATACAAGAATACAAAAACCGCTGGGTGCAAAAAGTAATGGGGTGCGAGCGTTCCAGTTACCCCTCTGTTGACCACTTGAACACTATAGCGCCCCCTTTCTGGGCATGTCATAATAGGCATAATAGTTCAAACTGCATAACTAGTTACATAGCATACAGTAGCTGTGGATTGCCATGTGTTAACAATGGACATGGAGTTCATATTGGTTGAGCTTTACTTGCTAATAGTCACATGCATATACAGTATACATCCCAGAATGAACCCACAGCTGTGTAGTCGTATTCTCCGGCATGCATGCCCTAATTCTTTTTCATGAAAAGAAAACCCCTCCATGGCATGGCTGTCATAACAATACTAACTAACTAATAGCATGATCAGATGAAAGCGCTCAGTGTGTCTGAAGCCATATGGAGGCACTGGGTGCTATGATGAGTAATAGGCTGATTTCACAGTCTCTGCCCTCTCTTCCACTTCCTCTTATGCTACATTTGTGTTGGACATATCAGAGATGCGGTCATACAGTCATACAGTACCCTGCCTGTGCAGTATGCTTTGCTGTTCCTTTCTCCATTAGGAGATCAAAGTGGATAGCCTACCATGAGTCTGGGATCTGTCCGACTGCTCTCCCCTACCTCGCACACGCTCAGACCTAAGCCCTCATAATTGCCTTTTCTACAGGAATACCATAACATTGCTGGATTAAAGAAATAAAAATAAAGAATTGCCGTCATAGGCAGTGGATACTGGATAGTCACTCCCACGTTGCTCTCCTTTACAGACTCAACATGATGATCAAGTATAGCATCATGTTACTGTTCCCATGTTGAATGTAAAGGGTAGAGTACGTAATGCTCACGCGAGAGGCGTCTAAAGCATGCGAGACAGGTCTTTTGGGGACGATAAAATATGTGTTTAGGACCAACATAAACAATAACATCCATCTGTAGACCAGCTAATGTAACTCTCTGCTCTGGCCTCAGCTGTCTGAAAGCACTATTTGTAGAACTTCCATCATAGTTGGGTACTCCATGCAAGCAAAAAAAAAAAAGGATAAAACATCTACATACAGTACATTTAACCCATAAAAACCAGGAAAGCATGTATATCATTTTAGGTTTTTACATTGGATATTCAAAAATAGCAGATATACAAGCTTGGACATCTGCTATTTTTGAACATTTTTGAAAGATCTTGAAAGTGTGAGAACCGCTGATTTAGAAGGCATTTGCAGAACAGGCCTCAGGTCTTAACTCTGAATGTAATAAGCTATAGCATACGTAGCATACGTAGCATAACATAGCATGTGTTTACAGTGGATATAGAGTTCATAGCAGTTGACTCTGGCCTGTATACCGGTACGTCTGGCTAATAGTCACATTCTTTTCCCAGAATGAACCCACAGCACTGACCTTATACGAGCTTTGTATTCATTTTCTCGGGCACGTCTTAATTTGTCTGAAAATAGAAACCCTCAATGGCATGGTTGTCCTAATGATATACTAACCTTAACATGAGCAGATGAAAGATGCCAGTGTGTTCAACACCTTACACAGGGGCACTGGGTTTCACGAGGACAGCCAGGAACTTCAATTTCAACTTCAAGTTCACTTTATTGTCAACATAGCAAATGTGCACCAGGTATAAAAGATTTTCATTAGAGCCAGCTACCCATGGATTGCAGTTTTAACCCTAGCGTCCCTGGGCAGGTCATAACAGGCGACCATTCAGCGAAAATAGGCGATCGTTGGTTAAAAACAAGCTCACTGTGCGTGAGCTTATAGATCTGCTATTGTCGCTGTCGAGATTTGGTGTGGAGAGGGAAAAGGGAGGGGACCAAGTACAGACCCCTGTGGGAATAAGAATAATAACCAAAGTATAATATCAAAACAAATATCATGGAGTGTATATAATTGAACCCCATGATATGTTTCTTTCCTTTTTGTTTACAGGGGCAATTTGATATTGTTTGCTCAGATTTCCATCTTAACAAGCAGCTGGCCTTCGTGACAAAGGTCACATCGCACAAACTCTCAGGGAAGAGAGGGACAGTGGCTCTCTGTCTCTGCAACAAAACCACATTGTTCCATTTATTGAATCAGGTCATCTTTATAATCCCTGTGGCTTCCTCATTTTGTCTCCATTTCTCTCTCTGTCCTTTGAGTGACAGCCTTTCTCTTCACATACTCCGCGCCAATAAACAGTGGTCCATTGAAAAGAAAAAACAACCTTATTGTACCTCCTCACAAACAAACACATGCACGCACAGTTGAGGATCATGTGTTCTGGGATTGAGGAAGGCAGGCCTAAGGAGGAGGTTAGGAGGGGTCAAGAAAGAAGGAAAGCAAGAGAGAAAGACTCTTGATTCAACAAGTCAGAAGACAGGAGAAGAAGAGTGAGACAGGACACAATGAGATGAGAACAGGAGTAAGAAAGAGCAGGCGGAGAGAGAGATGGGGAGAGAGAGGGAGAGAGAGAACAGAGAGAAGTCAGGAGGCATTGGTCATATGATACAAGATCATCTGAAGCCAGTTGTCAATAGTAACCAGAGCATACCGTCTGCATATGCAACCACACGCACACACTCACTCATGCAGGGGAAATCTCGCTCTTTCGATGTGTCATTCTTTCGACAACCAGCGTCGGCAGGTTAGCTACTCACCCGCGTCACGGTTACTGAGGTTAGGGTTAGGGCAGGGGTGCCCACACCTTTTTGACGTTAGATCTACTTTTAAAATGACTAGCTCAACATGATCTACCCATCCAAAATATTTTACCTGAGGGCATGAGGGAGGCTTTGGAATAGCAGCACTGGTGTTACATTTTAGACAAACACACTTACTGTAAGGGGGAAATAAATGGGAAGTACTGGGGAAATTTGTCTTCATCCCATTCTGTATGGAAGTGGTAGGTTTTGGGGTTCTTTGTAATGCTACTGACTCTTGAACAAAGTATTGGATTGGAGGTTTGCCTACTTTAGAAGCCATGAAGGGAGCTGACAGACCATTCTTCATGTCATATTGACATATTTTTGAAGCGGTGAAAGCCGCTTCCAATGAGCTTTGTGTGTATCGTGCGTCCAGGATTGAGGATTGGTCAAGCTTCACATGACAATTTGGCCCTCCAGATAAAATCATTCATTCATTCAGAATTCATAAAAACATAGAACTGAAGCACATAGAAAGTATAGATCTAGAACATGGAATGTATAGATCTAGAACACAGATTTCATAGCTCTAGAACACATAGAATGAAAATTCCCCCGATTCACTTCGAACCGAGGTTTGATTTTATATTTTAATTATATATTTTTAGAAGCATGTCATGTGTTCTACCTGCACACCCTTGGTGATCTACTGGTAGATCACAATCTACCTTTTGGTCACCCCTGGATTAGGGTTTGGGTTAGGTTTAGGCATAGAGGTTAACATTCACCCGTGTCGGCAAGTTAGCTACTCACCCACGTCGGCAGGTTAGCTTTTCACCAGCTTAACATTCACCCGCGTCAAAAGAATGGACCGTCGAACAGATACTATGTCACAATATCGACACTCTCCCACTCATGCATCCACCTCCCTCTCTCTCTCACACACACACACACAAACACACCTTCACACTTGGAGTTTTGTACGGTGACATCAGAGAGGTGTCCGACTGTGCAATAATCTGTTTCCAATCCCACCACGCCTCAAAGCCCTATTAGAGCACTGAGCAATTAAACAGTCAGCCATGCTCCCATGTAAACCCCTCAAATGGCTGCCTCACTTTCAACACAGCGTGGAGTAAACATCTGTCTCTAAAGGCTATAGTATTTACGGAGCATGTTGTGCTCTGCGATGCACGCCGTACACTTTTGGAATCTTTACTCAAATAAGCATTTGTGCTGTACATCTTACACCCAGCATGTGAGGCAGGACGCACGGACCATCATTAATAGTTCTCCCAATGTAACTGTATGGTGTAAATTAGGCTTTGTATGTGTTGAGCTGTGTATGTTACTAGAATGCATGCACATTTGATTTCTGTATTTGAGTGGAATACAGAATTTGTGCATAATAAATGGAGCCTGCGGTAGTTCTTTTATTTGTGGCAGGATGTGTTGTTGCTATCTCCCCGGACCCCCTCTTCTAGGGGTGTGTATCTGTCCCTTCCAAGACGATACGATACATATCCGATACATGGCCTACGATTCGATTCAGAGATGATAAATCTTACATACAGAACGATTCGATTCGGTGCAATTTCGATGCGATTCGATGCAATTTCAATTATGTGGTATTTGATGCGATGCGATGCGATTCGATACAATAAGGTGCGAGTTGATACACAAGTTTAATGAAACATACATTTTCCATTTAATCAAGAAGCTAGATCTACGTATAAAGTAGCATTGCTGACCTTCAAATAATGGATAAAAAAGCCTGAGTTCAATAGGGAAGATCTCTTCTCTCACATTTTCATCGCTTTAGTATCTTGCCGGGAATTCTCCAATTAATATGTATTTGGCCACGGACCCCCATCTGAATATACTGTATGTTGTGCAAGGAACCCTCATACAAGTTTTGTATGAAATATTCAAAATCTTTCACATTTAAGCAAGATCTTTTTGGTTATAGCAGATCTACAAGATCACAACACGTGATAGATTTCAAATATGTAAAGTATGTAGGGTTAAAGTGGTTAAACTGCTAGATTTACACATTTCACTGGTGACCCCTGGAACCCCCCGAGGACACCTGAGGTACCCCGGACTACACTTTGAAAACCAATGCTGTGTACTGTATATAAACACATCTATTATAGGCCACAGTGTGGGGGTGGCATTGCAGGTGTTACATAAGTCTTGTTGACTATAAATGTTCATAGTGGACAGGTACTGCACCCAGTGCCGGTTCTAGGATTCAGGTGGCCCTATGAAAGATTATTTTAGGTGGCCCCCCACTGACGGATGCACGTGTACGCGTGCATCCGTCAGTGGAGGGCCACCTAAAATAATCTGCAGCAACAGATCAAAATTTTCTTTTTTGAGGCATATTGACTTGCTCATGAATCAAGGCAGCCAGGCCTAGAATGAAGTTGGGGGTTATGGGGAAGGAGGAAAGGGGAGGGCATATTAGAATAATAACGCTAGTTTGGATAGGGGATATATGACATATAATGTAACAATATGTTTAAATAAAAACGTCTTCCTGTGATGTGGCCCCCGCTTTGTTTGTGGCCCTAAGCGACCGCTTATATTGCTTATGCCAGGAACCGGCCCTGACTGCACCCCCGCACTACATGTATGTACTGTACACCCGCACTAGCCTGGGGCCAGCCTATATACTAATGCAGCTAACTAGTAACTGCGTATAGCATCCCCTCCATGTTTTAACCATTGGTTTTAACATGTGTGGGGATGAAGTCTAGCTCCAGCTAGGCTACACCCGCACTACATGTATGCACTGCACACCCGCACTACCTGTATGTACTGCACACCCACACTACCTGTATGCACTGCACACCCACACTACCTGTATGCACTGCACACCCACACTACCTGTATGCACTGCACAGTGCACACCCGCACTGCCTGTATTTGAGGACAGTTTCACTGGGTTAAAAAGGTCCATCACGCTCTGCAGAGATTATACCTTGCTATCATCACTCCCAGGGGGGTCCCCACATTATTTTGGGGGGTCCCCTGATAATAATTAACTTAATGTGCAACATTAACGGTAAAAGAAACGGGAGCGTGTCGCTATTCCTAAAAGTCATCATTTCAACAACCAAACCTAACCCTAACCTGAGTAGCGATACCTGCCGACGCTCCGTTGTCGAAATGATGTGCGTTCGAAAAAGCGAGATTTCGCCAACAAACCAACATAGACGTTAGGGTTCATGTGGTTAAATGAATGCTAATTAATTACACCAAACAAACACTCCCAGCGTGTAGAGACCTTAACATGATTGAACAACGCTGAGACATTGTCAGACATATAGCACTTCATGTCACACAGACGTGACAGTAAACAGGACACATTGCTGCAACCACAGGTTTGTAGTAGGCTGACTGTATCCACAACTTTGTGAACCAGTGAAAGTGGATGTTGTGATTTCAAATGTTTGAAATGACCAAGGAAGCATATGAATAGAAACTGTAATTGGTCCTTAGTGGATGGATGGATGGATGGATGGATGGATATTCCATTAGATATTCTACATCAGGGGTCTTCAACAGGAGGTCCGGGACCCCTAGGGGGTCCCCAGAGTTACTACAGGGGGTCGTCCAAATCTTTGAGTGATAGAAACTTTTTTTTCTCCTTTTTTATATTAACCACTTGAACGCTAACGTCCATATTCTGAGAACTTCAGAAAAAGGTCAAGACATGTAGAGCATCTATCGATTATTGTCTTAGCGATTACTCTGTCGATTACTTTTTTGATTAATCGAATAATCGAGAAGATCATTTTCTTTTTGTTTTGTTTTAACTTTGTATATAAATCATTAAGCCCTGTTTTATATGTAATGGTGTCGTGCAAGGATGGTGAAAATAGCCAAACTTTTGGAAACCTTTCACCTATATTGGCCAAAATCGATTATCATATCAATTATTTGTGATAATCTATTAAATCAATGAGTTTGATTAACTATTGCACCCCAAAAGTTATGTCTGACCACAAAGGGAACATCCTCTGTGCTCTGCGTTCATTAGTAGGCTACACAGTGAGCTTTGAAGCGCTGTGTGATTCTCCACGCTGCAAAGTTAATGATGTTGAATTTGGATTTGGGGAATTCTAAGACCTGCGTGGCCTACTTTCATGATTAGCTTTGAGAGGGAGAAGGCATCCTTTTTTTGTACCAATATATTAGTGCTGCAGGGGCAAAAAGAGGGCGAACAAGGACTTATTCATTAGTCATGTCACTGATTTTCATGAATAATTAAATATTTCACTTTTAAGCATCCCTCTGCCAAATGCCAATCTGCCAGTCCACCAGAGCTTACAAGTGTGTGTGCATGTGTGTGTGTGTGTGTGTGTGTGTGTGTGTGTGTGTGTGTGTGTGTGTGTGTGTGTGTGTGTGTGTGTGTGTGTGTGTGTGAGCATGTGCACACACGTCGCTGATCTCTCAAGACTTTCCGTTATGTGCAACTATTTTTTTACAATCATCCATTTCTTTTTAAAATCTTCATCATTAATCATTCCTGATGGACTTCAGGAGCAATTACTCAAGGTTTAGCTGTGTGTGTGTGTGTGTGTGTGTGTGTGTGTGTGTGTGTGTGTGTGTGTGTGTGTGTGTGTGTGTGTGTGTGTGAGAGAGAGAGAGTGCGTGTTTGCATGCAGTGTCGGTGCAGCACCACAGGGAAGATAATGGGAGAATTGCTCTGAACCCGTTCAACTTGCAGTGCATCCATAGCGTGTCCTCAGACAGAACAGTACAGTATACGTAGACAGCGTTTGTGAACCCTCTCACCCCACTGTCTACCCATCCGTCCTTGGCATTCTATTCACACACTCTGCTCATATCACAACAGACAAATGGAAACGGGGAAACAGGCAGAGAGAAAGACCGAGGCTGAGGCTTTACAGTATAAAATATATAAAGAGAGAGAGAGAAGCAGATGCTGACTTATTGAGAAGGACTGAATAAAATCTGCGTAAAAAGGGAACAAAGAGAAGTAAAGAACACACGACGAGCCGCAGACCAAACTGAAGGGGAAACAATAGAGGTAGAGAGAGAGCGAGGGAGAGAGAGAGGGAGAGAGAGAGAGCAGACAACAGCTTGCATTGAGAACAAAAAGTAGCTGACCTTGGTTAGTTCAATGGACAGTTCATCAAAAGAACCGAATCAAACAACACACATTAAAGGATGAATGAAACGGCCCGTGGCAATCAATAGCACACAAGATACAAACAAACAACTGTGCATAGAAAAGTTTAGTTTACTTTTACACTCAGTGTTCATTTCAGTTCACTTGTTGTCAAGCGTGGAATGAATGAGTGCCAGTCTGCTGTCGTCCTCCATCACAATCACTAATCAGAGCGCTGGCAACAGATGAGAGGATTCTGGCACAGGTCACTCATTAAACGTAACACACACACACACACTCTGACAAACTGTAAAGAACCCAAATCTGGAGTGTAGGGATGGGACGATAAGCGATATTATTGTTTATCGTGATAAAAAACACTCACAATAATCGTATCGTGGAGATTTAATTTATCGTGATATCGTCCTCCGTCATGCATTGGGATCAATTCACCTTTTATTTGCAGAGCTGCATCTCCGGTATCACTTTAACCCTCTATAATTGGTAAAAGGTACTTATAATATACGTACTTGATAGTCTTTTTTCACTCTATCAAATGTCTTTGCCAAAAAATAGCCGATCTACAAGCTCACAACGCGCCGCAACGTGACGAGTTGTGAGTTGTAGATCTGAATGTCCCGCCCTAGGATAATGGATTTTTTGATGATCGCGATAATATCGTAAATCATGATGTCTTTTGTCACAATAATCGTGTTAGGACATTTTCATATGGTCCCATCCCTACTGGAGTGAGTGTGCAGGGGCTGACTGATGAACAGTGAGGGAGCTATCATCACAGCCATGTGGTGGACAAAGTATACTCAAGTAAACACTCAAGTATTCATAAAGTGCACATTACGTACATTTTGAGAAATTGCAGAATTTTTCAAAAATACCGAGTCAGCAGTTTGTGAGTTGGCCTGGTCACCTTCATGAAATTTTTGTTGGCGATAAGTCGTCCGAAAAATACTGTGATCAACGATTTAATTGTGTTTTTGGCATTGAACATTGGAACCTATAAATACAAATTAGGCTTTAAACAATAAACAAAATTGCACTCTGTCGAGGTGCCAACTTGTGCACAAGCACGCCATGGCCTACTTGTGCGCCAGCAGAGCGCAACATGAGGTGCGCTAACCACTGGTATCACCACTGGCATCACCAGGGATGCTGGTCCCTCATTGGCTGTTAATGATGACGTTGCCAGAAATGCTGGTCCCTGATTGAGCTACGGATTTAAACACACACGGCTAGTCGGCTACCTACCAACCTACCTACGTACGCAGCCGAACGCAGTACTTGCACGCTCTGCTGGCGCAAGTACTGTAATAACTTATTGTACAAAGACAGTCTGATGATGACGCTAATAAATAATGTATTATGGCCAAAACAGGACATTATACTTAATCATTTCAAAAATGTCAAAAGATAGTGAAATTTGCCACAATGCAGTTATTTAGTAATTAAGCAATTTCTGAATTGTTCCCACACATTCTCTCCGCGGAATGTTTCATAAATCTTAGCTGACATTTTTGCCTAAATCATGACATGCCCAGAGCAGGGAAGCTAGGGTTCAAGTGGTTAAATTAACATTGACAATTGTGCAAAGAGAGAGAGCCTCTCTGGGCACCCGGGCAAGGCTTGTACGAGAAGACGAGCACATTTTCTCCCCTCACATGACAGAATGAGGGATGAAGCTCGCCGTCGAACGTCAAACATCATTATGAACGGTCTGAGTTCTGACAGAGCCGGCTTTGTCTGGCGATGCCGTCGCAGACACATCGGGCTTCTGGTGGCCAAAGTTTACGATTCGGAGCGAACCGTCTGAGATCACAGGGCACAACGTCTCATTAAGGTCTGAGCTCGGAAAGAAGTGCCCAGCATGTGATGCAGGAACAAGAGGCGTCTGTGAGCCGATAACTTTAGGCTCCACAACTTGTCTGTGTTTGTGTGTGTTTGTGTGTGTGTGCAGTGCACGGTAGGCGTGTGGATGTGATTGATTTTGCATTGTGTCAAAAATGTGTGTGTGTGTGTGTGTGTGTGTGTGTGTGTGTGTGTGTGTGTGTGTGTGTGTGTGTGTGTGTGTGTGTGTGTGCGTATGTGCGTGTGTGTGTGTGTGTGTGTGTGTGTGTGTGTGTGTGTGTGTGTGTGTGTGTGTGTGTGTGTGTGAGTCAGAGGTGTTGACTTTGGGGAATGGACTGTTGAGGTTTGTGGTAAACAGAGAAGGGAGGTGAGTAGAGGGAGAGATAGAATGACTGACAGACAGACAGGGACACTATATGTCAGAGAAATGGATCCCTTGAAACAGGAAACCATATATGGTGTACATTGTGTACAGTATGTTACTTAAATCAGCTCTAGGAAAACGGACACATTCATGTCAAATACTGTGTGCATCCTGCATGGCAGAGGCGTCAATTGGGTATGGCAAGGTATGGCAGATGCCATACCTTGGCTACAGGGAAGAAAAAGAATGTACTTCTTTAAATAAATTCAGCAAGCCTGTTGCTAAGGTATGGCAACATGACTGGCTTTGCGCGCGTGCAAGACACCAGTCATGTTGCCATACCTCCCATACCTTACCTGTTGCCATACCTCCCATAGACAGTCATGGACAGTTACGGACACACAGTCATGGACAGGTACAGACACACCTTTTGCTGAACTGACACCACTGCTGCATTGGCCACATGTATTTAACTGTTCAAAAGGTGTTGTTGAGGGAGACAACAGACACACATTCCAAGATGGTTTGAAATATGTTTGGAACACTCGGGAACTGAAGCCTGATTTATTTACTTCATCGTGCGGCGGTGTCGCTCCCCGTAAACAGCTGATCTACAAGCTTGTGCGTAGGCTGTATTCAGAGAGAGAGCGACACACACAAAGTTTCCCACGACTATTTCAGTACATCGTTACCACAGCAACCAATGATGATTGGTCAACGATGGACAGTCAGCCCTATGAAGATCAGATTTGAGAAACAAATTGGATTTGCCATGCAGCTTGAACAAAGTCACAGTCAGTACACTATGTACAGTACATACAGTATGTACAGTACATACAGTATATGTAGGCCTACAGTACGCACAGAGAGACAGGTGTGGAATCACAGACACACACAGTAACAGACACATGTATGCGACTATGCGTGCATACACAGTGAAGTCCTCCCATTGATTTGGGGGTTTGTATTGCAAAGTACACCGTGATGATGTCATCACGGTGTACTTTGCAATACAAACCCCCAAATCAATCCTCCAGTTCTGGGACTTTTTTTTCTTATTTCCACAACTCACAAGGTATATTAATGACATAAAGTAGTTTAATATTGAAAACGGGTGGTTCTCCCCTTTAACTGACTCTGAGTGTAGGCATAGACCTGTGGGTCCATTTCACTTTGCTGTGTGCATATCGTTTTGTGCGACAGTCTTGCGTGATGAAGCATAGTCCGGGCATTTCGGGCAGTAGTTTGATGGAATCGTGCACTTTACGATAGAAGCATGACATTTGGCACACAGTTAGAACATGCCATATGGTACATTTTTGGCTATAGGGCCATCGCACGGCATCGCAGATTTGTCTTGGGAAACTTGTGGGAGCCAATCAAAGTTGTGCTCTCATAGACTTGCTATACAGTAAAATAACACACAAAATAAATATGCTTTAAGTAGCATGTGAGGGTTCAAATTAGGTGTTCTTCGGGATTCTGAATCCAATGCAAGCATTTGTTTTGCATGAAAAACATTCTTTGGGCTAAAAACGGACCCCATAAAACCATGGTTTAGTGATGAGTCATCACTTTTCACAGTTTTGTGGGGGCCGTTTCTCGGAAAGGAATGTTTTTCCACAACTTTGATTGGCTCCCACAAGTTTCCCAAGACAAATCTGCGATGGCCCTATAGCCAAAAATGTTCCATATGGCGTGTTCTTACTGTGTGCCAAATTACATGCTTCTATCGTAAAGTGCACGATTTTTACGCTCGGACTAGCAGGGCTTTACCTTACGAAAAAACACACATTTGAAAGTTGTTTTCTGCCCGACAGTGACGATAATATACAGCATGTGTACAGTATATTAGTGGGACAGACATGCAGACCACAGGTTGACCGACACATACACAGAGAGACAGATGCAGAGACTGTGTGTGGAGAGCAGCAGAGAGCTGCCTTGTCACCAGAGAACCATGAGTGCTGCTAGAGGTGACCTCATCCATGGAGGAGGGAGGGAGGCTGTTCCCCTGCTCGCTCTGCTGGGAGGACTGCACAGACACACAGACCCCCGAGGACAGCAGGTGCACACACAGACATGGACGTGTAGCCTACAGACACACAGAAATTGACATGTACAGACACACAGACATGGACAGGTACAGACACACACACACACACACACACACACACACACACACACACACACACACACACACACACACACACCACACACACACACACACACACACACACACACACACACAGACAGACATGGACAGGTACAGACATGGACAGGTACAGACACAGACATGGACAGGTACAGACACACACAGACATGGACATGTAGCCTACAGACACACAGACATGGACACACACACACACACACACACACACACACACACACACACACACACACACACACACACACACACACACACACACACACACACACACACACACACACACACACACACACACACACACATGCAGTGGTGTAAAGTAACTAAGTACATTTACTTAAGTACATTTTTTAGGTATTTGCACTTTACTGGAGTATTTCCAATTTAAACTTCTACTCCACTATATCTCGGATCCAAATACAGTACAAGCTCAATATTTTCAAACATTTTGTACTTTTACTTTTGATACTTTAAGTATATATTGATTGCGACCGCCAGGTCTCAGTTACTATCAAAACCTCAACGGCCTGTCAGTCCGTCACGTCACGTCACGTCACGTCACGTCACGTCACGTCACGTCACGTCACGTCACGTCACACTTTTGCCCTATTCATATCTCCGCCACCGTTGCCCCAATCCATGCCAAATTTTGCACACACACTCCTTGCCTGCCAATCCACAGGGACCCCTGTAGCTCCAGGGACCCCCGCACTGCCGGGAAAGAAATATGGGAAAATAGTCAAAAGTAGGCAATCATACATATGTGACCTGACGGTCGCTTATCTCCGGATTAGGGAGTCTTACTGGTGCCAATACTTTTGTGCTTTTATTCAATTACATTTTGAATTCCGGACTGTTGCTTGTAACAGAGTATTTCTACATTGCAGTATTGATACTTTTACTCAAGTAAAGAATGTGAGTACCTTTTCCACCACTGCAGACATGGACATGTACAAAGACACAGACATACATGGACATGTACTGTACAGACACACAGACATGGAGGACAGTGCACACTCAACGCCGCGGTGTGCACATTTTAAAGACTGCCACACTGCACGTATGAGAGTGAATGACACCGTCATTACGGCGTGTGCGCGCATATACATGCTCACGCACGGACACACGCACACACTTCATCCTCTTCTGTGCGACAACAGTTGCTGGGGAGTGAAAAACACATCGCACACTCCAGATGTTATCACTTTCACACAGCATCACTTAGGAGTTTGGTGGCAATTGGTGACAAAGCATTAATCCCTCAGTTTTACCGAAAGGCTCCATTAAACAACACACACACACACGCGTACACACACACACACACACACACACACACACACACACACACACACACACACACACACACACACACACACACACACACACACACACACACACACACACACACACACACACACACACACACACACACACACACACGTGCACACACGCACACACGTTGGGCGGGAAACAAATGAAATGTTCAGGTGGCGGCTGACGAACATACTGTATGTGTGTGTGTGTGTGTGTGTGTGTGTGTGTGTGTGTGTGTGTGTGTGTGTGTGTGTGTGTGTGTGTGTGTGTGTGTGTGCACGTGCGTGCGTGCATGAGCATGTGCACGTCCACGTGCATGCGTGTCATGTGCTTCCTCCGCTCCCCAGCTGACTGTAAAAACCTCGACTTCTAATAGGTTATCGACAGAGCAACGGAGGGAGATGATGACATCACCTCCAGCCAATGGGAGAGCCGGGACGGACAGACGGAAGGAAGGAGGAAGGCAGAAAGGAAGCGGGAGGGTGGGGGGGGGGGGAGGTTGGGAGGGGGGGGGGGGGGGGTTAGGAAGGAGGGATGGAAGAGAGGAGCGTTTTTAATTTGTGTTTTGCTGAACTCAGCGGGTCCTGTCACCGGGCTGAGGAGGGGGACGGGGGGGACGGGGGGACGGACGGTGATGAATGGGTGAATAAAAAAAGGGAGAGAGACGCGAGGGAAAGAGAGAGAGAGCGAGAGAGAGAGGAGAAGTGGTGGTGGTGGGAGGGGAGGGGACGGGAGGGGGGGGAGTGGAGAAAGGTGGTTGAAAAACGGAGTGAGAGAGAGAGAGAAAACGAAAGAGAGAGAGAGAGCGCGATTTGAAGAGAGCGCTGTTATGGAGGTGCGGTGAAATAAAGGATGACTTAATCGTTGGAGCTGGCCGGGGAGAGCGAGAGAGAGAGAGAGAGAGAGAGAGAGAGAGAGAGACAGAGAGAGAGAGAGACAGAGAGAGAGAGAGGGACAGAGGGCTGTGTCTCTATCTGGCTTGTTAGCGGCTACTGTTACACAGTGGCGTCAGTTCAGCAAAAGCTAAGCTATGGCAACATGACTGGTGTCTTGCACGCGCGCGACACACTTAGCAACAGGCAATTTATTTTAAGAAGCACTTTTTTCCCCCTGTAGCCAAGGTATTGCAGCTGCCATACCCAATTGATACCTCTGCTGTTCCAGAGACGTATGGCGGTCTGGGTAGCAGGAGGATGAGGAGAGCAGGGGAGGACAAGGACGTGGGGTCTGCCCTCTGCAGTGCATCTGGACCGGGGCCCACTCATCATCTCTTCAAAGTGTTTTTCAGCCCACCCACCTGACCACTTAACACGGCAGCCCGAACGGCTCGGATCAATGGAATCAACGCGAATCCCCTTTTTCTTCGGTAGCACAAGGAAAACTAATTTGTCTAAGTGTCAAAGAATACCATGACATATATGTTTTGTA
>NC_137810.1:31286365-31291365 GCF_963921795.1 Nannobrachium achirus
TAAATCAGGCTTGTTAAACAGACCTAAGTTCAGTAAGCTAAGTTCACTCCACATCAAATGTGTAACGTGCATGGAGTGCGCACACATGGATGGCCACAGCAGCATGACAGCATTGAGTTTATCAGACACAAATGATTGGAAATCGGTATGTACGCACACTAAACATGCATGTAATATAAACTCCTACATTTCTCAAATGATGCTTTCTGGGAAGCTTGTGCCTATTTGAGCGATGTACCGGTAAGTGCTCCCATGCTTGACTAAGTGTGGATGTCCCTATGTCCCTATGTGTGTCTCTTTGTTTGCAGTGTACTCATACGCCTCTTATGAGTAGCAACAGCTGCAATACCGCTGGATGACCAAGTGGTGCTGTTGAGCAGCCTTGACATTAATAGACAACAGAAGAAGTATAGTTTAACACTCCTCAAAGGCACCACTCAGTTCACACTGGGTGTGATTCTTTTTCAGGGCTCCCTGTAGCCAATCCTACAGCTCACAACGCATTGCACCATGACCAGGGGGAGAGTTCCGCCGATTTAAAATGAGCCCAATACGGAACTAAAACTTCCTATGATTGGCCGCTAGTTGCGCTGTTTTCCCTCTGGCCGGTTGCAAAAAGAATTGTTCTCGATTGGATCCCATTCATTTTCCCCTTTCGTGTTCTAACCTTAATTAACATTTTCATGAATATTTTATGGTTCCTATCGCTAGTTAAAAATTGCCTCGATGATATGCGTTTTGTGAAAATAAGGTCCCATTTATGTTAAAATTGATGATAAAGTTGCGGGGGGCGTGGCCAACTAAACTGAAACCAGCCGGCTGTGTTCTTCTTCGTGTGCTGTATTTCGGGAGGCTACAACCACATTCTCCCATGTATCCCTGCGGTTGCACGTGACCGTTGGCAGCCAATAGCCTCCTCTGGTTGCTTTTCAATCTATGATGGCAACACCCATGCCAAGGACCCATATTGTGTCATTTGTGCTACACTAGAGGGTCGCGGCCCTTCGGGCCGCTGACATCTAGTAAAAAATAAAATAAAATAAAAAGTAAAAAAAAAAAAAATAATAAAAAGTAAAAAAAAAAAAAAAAAGTAAAAAAAAAAAATGGGGGGGGAACTATTGTGGCGGAACTATTGTGCCGCAGCGCACGTTTCCGGTCGGACATATTTGACCGCCGGACGCACTTCCGGTTAGGAACTCCGTGTGCCACGTGATCATATATAGATGCCCTCTCAAACTGTCAGCCTATTACAGTTATAATGGCAGAGAAGGATTTATGGATCTTTTTAGTTTTTTACCTCTCTCTCTCTCTCTCTCTCTCTCTCTCTCCCCCTGTGCAGCTGACCCCCCCCCCCTTCCCTCTTGTAACCTGAGACTCTCTCTCTCTCTCTCTCTCTCTCTCTCTCTCTTGCTCTCTAGCGAATGAGCGGACGGCATAGGGTTGTGGGCGGTATTCCTTACGCTCTTCTCCCTACCCAGTACGTTCTTCTCCCTACCGTTGAGTTGAAGTTGAGTTGAAGTCAATGCAAAGTGGGCGCGAATGGGCTTGGAAGTGGGATGCGGCTCTTACTCAATTGTAAATATAAGATAGAAACCAATGGCTTCGCTTTGTACCATACTGTATCTTTTATACAGTCTATGACCATGACGCTTTGTGAGCTTATAGATCTGCTATTTTTGTGCCCGACACCATAAACTGTAAATGTCCGTATACAAGTATGAATTGAGATTAACATTATTACTCAGAGAACCAAACTGCAATAGAAGGTATGCGCGTGACATCCTCATCATACGTGGAAGTTATGCGGAAACGCTTACTGAGTGGCAAAAAACTACTTTCTGACCTTGACAGCCCATACGTCCAAACAGAACAGTCCTATCTGATTGCATTAAACAGCGTTAAACAACGCTAACCTCGATTTGCCATTCACTTTATGCATGCGCATACACTCTACAGTATGAAGGATGCAAACGTCACACACAGGAAATTAAATTATTGAACATAAAAGAGAACGAGAAATGTGTGTACATTACATTTGCAGACACAAAAACACAACTACACTTACAAAGACAACACACACACACACACACACACACACACACACACACACACACACACACACACACACACACACACACACGGTAGCGTCCTTGTGTAAATGTCTCCCCCCACAGTCTCCATCTCATCTATAGAAGCTCAATTAAAAGTGACAAGTTTGACAACAAGACGTAAAGACAAAGAGGTTTTCTATGGAATCACGAGAAACAAACAGCAGAACGGAGAGAGAGAGAGAGAGAGAGAGAGATGAAGAGAGAGACACAGACAGACAGACAGACAGAAAGAGAATGTAGGGAAGCAACACAGTGATTGCATTTTCAATTGCTCTCTCTTTTTCTCCCTCCCTCTCTCTCTCTCTCCCTCTCTCTCTCTCTCTCTCTCTCTCTCTCTGTAGTCACTCTCCAGCATTTCCCACACAAAGAACTGTTAGAGTGAGCATCTCTCCCGCTGACACAGAAGTCAAAGTTGTGTGCGTGCGTCCGTGTGTGCGTGCGTGCGTGTGCTTGCGTGCGTGCGTGTGCATGTGTGAATGCGAGCGTGTGTAACAAGGCGGCGTCCATCCCAGGTTACCACTTGTCGTATATATATTCCACAGGGCCTGTCCAGGCACGTTAAGCCGTTCACCCACAGACACGTGAGCCAATGTGAGTCCGCCATGTCAACGCATTGCCTTTTCTGTCCATTTTCGGCGATTGCGCGCACGCGGGGTTTTCTCACGCAGCCCGTCCCTGTCTAAACATGTGCGCGTCAAGCCTGTATGCTAAATTCCTCTGAGTGCCCACATGTCAGGTCCTCTCAGTTGATTGCTTTGAGTATGTGTGCGTCGTTGCACCCCCACTGACCTCCCACCACTGCCCCGAGGAAGCCAGGTGTGTGTGTGTGTGTGTGTGTGTGTGTGTGTGTGTGTGTGAGTGCCCGCGCGCGCACACATGTGTGTGTAAATTGTGTATGCACCTGTCTGTATGTATGCAAGGCCATATTCTATGTGTGTGCTTGCAAGCTCTTTTTATGGTTGTTAAAAGCTTTCTGGTGAACGTATCCTACGGTACGTGTAGGTGTTGGGGATTAAAATGTAAAAAAAGGCCCTCTATGTAACAGAATACAGAAAATATATATACACAGTACGGCCTCGTTTAAATTACAGCTTAATTGCCAAATTTACTGCAGTTGTTGAGAATATTTGCTTTTTTAACACGTTCTAAGTAAATACTTGACTCTGCTCAAAGAGCTATGGAACTGCAGTAGGCTACCAGATCTAACTTCAGCACATCCATTATTTCCCCCCCTCCCAACTCTAAAATCTATTTGAGAAAATCAGACCGTAAAATGCCATGCATACAGTAAAACTTCAGAACTATCGTGGTTTTTAGTCAAATACTCACTGGTAGTCACACTGGACTGAGATTGTCTAATTGACAGTTTTTAGTTGTTCTTTTTTTTTTTTACTCATCTTGTGTTTCTTGTGCATTGCTGTCAATTAATGTGATGTGCTATTTTCCGTAGACCCCAGGGAGAGAAGCTGCTGCGAGAGAGTATTAATTAATGGGGATGCATATGAAAACAACAAATAAACAAACATCACAATGAGAGTATAATTATGTCATGTACTGTTCAATCCTTTCTCTTTACTTTCCCCCTTTGCTTTCCTTTCAGTTATCTTTTCATCTACGTCATTGTCCCTCCTTCTCTAGTGTCTCTCCTTCTCAGGGCAGGGCGCCAGAGTTGGGAGTTCTGTCTCTCTCTCCCAAAATAAAGTGCAGAGTGAGAGCACTCCCTGGTGGTGCCAGACTGAACTTCAGCAACTCAAACTTTTTTGGGATAACCCAGTGTCCCAGCATCAGACTGAAGGAACCCTGTATGACTTAAAAGAGATTCTGGAGCCCACAAGAGGACTTGGGGGCTGCAAACATAATTGTAAATGTATCTTAGAGACACTGACTGAGAGGTAGGTGACACCTGTTGCTTCACATGTAATGTACAGAGAATTCTTACTTTTATTTCCAGCTTCTATTAAAAAAAAATGTAAATGCATACTTGAATTATTTGATCTCTTGTTCTTTATTTGTGTCTGAAGAGAAGTGAATTGAACATACACAACTTTAGAAACCACTATACCTCTCTATCCTTCTCAACACGACAGTTCTGCTCTACATCAAATCTGGTAAACACTTAACATACCTAGAGTCTGATTTATACATTGTTGTAGGACGGTGTCACCTGCCGAGAATAGATGACCCACAAGCTCACAACGCATTGCATCCACGAGGCACTGTGAACTTGTAGGTCGGCTATTTTAGATGCGCGACTCCATCATTCGACAGAGCATAAAGGCTTTAAGTGTTCAACTGGAGACACAAACCAGCCCACCAAACAGGCCAGAGGTGTGGCTTGGTGGGAATCTGTTATTACTCACTATAACATCCTGGCCTGACACAGGGACATCATTTGATTCAACCTCTGGGGGAAAAAAGGGGGTCCGCTCATAATAATAGTCCGACAAACGTTAGGGTTAGGATTAGGGATTGGGTTAGAAATGGGGCCAGTCAGAATAATGATATGGCACCGGTAAGAAAAAACATGCAATTTGGGAATGCTTTTATCCAAGGTGAACCCTTACTAGCCTGGAAACCAGACGAAACTGCCACAGCTACATTTTTGAGCAGTGCTACTGCTAACCGCTCCTAGATCTGGCTTCGTCTGTTTGTACATATGTCCCACCCCATGTCTGTTTGTCCCGCCCCATCCCATATTGACCAATCTTCGTGGGACGCTTAATGAAAAAATTACCTCATAAATAGCACCGCTCACTTCACACTGGGTGTGATTTATTTTTATAGCCCTGAGCAGATTGGTCTCATGGTCTGGCACTCCTCGGTTTGAATTACATTTCGCTCACCCCAGAGTGGTGAGTGACCAATCAGAGCCCACTATTCAAAGTTGGA
>NC_137810.1:31301365-31318865 GCF_963921795.1 Nannobrachium achirus
GGGGTCCTTGGCCGGAAAACGTTGAAGACCCCTGACATAAACAGTTGAAATGTGGAGACCCAAGGTTTCTTCCCGACAGCGACCATGTAGAATAGCCTACACAGAAGCTATTAAGACATCAAGCTACATGTAATCATTGACAGCTGTTCGTATACAGTGTATTCCACTACTTCATTTCTCTGGCATTCAACTGGCACACACTTCAAACTGTACAGCTCAGATGCATAATTACAGGAAGATAGCGTGAGCTTTGAGCTTTTATGTTTTTCAAGCCCTGTGTTGAAAGAGATCTTTGGCTCACGCGAGCATAATCAAGAATGCTATGTTTTTTGGGGGAATGTAACATCTAATCTATAACACTCTACATTCAATAACATCAGATAAGCCTTCTGTAGGTGGAATCTGCAGTTAAAACAGCATTATGTAAATGCTTATGTATGTGTACTATGGGGTGTGTGTGGGGGTGAAAAGTAGGAGCAAATCATTGCTGTTTTGAAAACATTCCAAAAGCATGTTGTGAGCCATTGTGCCGATTTTTGTATAATGAAGTAAGCCTTTTTTGCTCGTAGATCTGCTATTTTCACTAGTTTTGTGTGACAGTCTTGTATGATGAAGCCGGGCTTTACTTTATGAAATAAAAGGTACAAATTTGAAACTTGGAGATACAAGGTTTCTGCCATCTAAAGCAGGCGTCTTCAATGTTTTAGAGGCCAAGGACCCCTTGGCTGAGAGAGAGATGAAGCAGGGACCCCCACTGCATATTGGATTCATGTTCAACGTGTGTTTTCAGACATTTACTATGACTTAAACCGTCAATACTTTGTAAACTTGACCTTTGGCTCTGTACTTGGTCTTCCCTTTTTTCCCTGTACATCAAACATCTTCGCCGGAAATAGCCGGTCTACAAGCTCACATGAACTTGTAGGTTGTCTGTTTTTGGCTAATAGATGGTTTCTAAACAGTACATTTCACATAGATTTAGTGCTGCACTGTGCAGGAGAAATGTCTAGAGCCAAATTGTGTTTTTAAGTGTGAAAGAACTTGGGGAAAAAAAATTGTATCCCTAATCAATCACCACTTCTCACTAGGGGTCAATTATCACACAAAACTCCCTCAAATTCATTATGAAACATTGTGTAAATCCGTTCAGTATCGTAACAGAAACAATTATATATCGTACAAATCAAAAAGCAGACCACACAGAACTTCTCAACCTTCATGTTTTTCATTACGGATGTCACATTTGGCTGTGTGGTTAGGCTCGTTCGCAAGGTTAGGCAATGTTAGGGTTTGGGTAAGGCTTGAGGTTAATTTCATGTCAAAACACCCTTGTGGTTTGAATCCACAAGGGATACACGTTGTGTATAAATCAGGCATAACTCAAATGTCTATCCGCCGCCTCTGCTAAACCTTCTCCTATCGAAGGCTAGAATTCCCTATTACAGTCAGTGGTTCTAAATTCCCCACTGCAGCCCACTGTTCTCAGACGTTTTCATGTCAAGAAACCCCACACGAAGCGAAAACAGAAAAGTTATATCTGTATATCATCTGTCGGGCACGTAACTCCAAGTCTCAAATTTGTACGATTTTTGTAATTTGTAAATGTGTAAGCCCTCTGTTTCATCATACCAGACTGTTGCACAAAACTAGTGAAAATAGCAGATCTACTATCGTCTATTTTCACTATTTAAATAATTTTTTAAATAATAAAAGAAAATGCTGGGGTTTAAGAGGTTAAAGGGCCTACACCATGCTTTTAAAACTATATTTTTTGTATAAATATATGCTCAAAATTGAGTCTTAGACAGGTTTTAACCCTCAAAAAACACTCTGACCATTCTTTTTGTTTGTTCTAGCTCTACTATAATGAGGCTCTCCAGCTGCAATACCAAAACGGCCTCTGTTTGCTCAGGGGCGCATCTAGTGGGGTTTTTCCAGAAAAAAAAGAAGTGTTTTGAAAAAGAAAAAGTTTTTTGAAAAAGAAAAAGTTTTTTGAAAAAAAAAAAGTTTAGAAAAAAAAGTTTTTGAAAATTGAAAAAAAAAAAATTGAAAAGTTTTGAAAAAAAATTTTTTTTTTGACTCTGCATTGCATTTTTTTGAAAAAAAAAAAGTTTTGAAAAAAAAATGTTTTTTGAAAAAAAAAATCTTTTGACTCTGAAAAAAAAACGGGAATCCGAGAGTGACGTCACTCTCGTCAACTCTCAGAACA
Source organism: Nannobrachium achirus (assembly GCF_963921795.1). Lineage (NCBI taxonomy): Eukaryota > Metazoa > Chordata > Actinopteri > Myctophiformes > Myctophidae > Nannobrachium > Nannobrachium achirus. Next base: position 31,303,575 of record NC_137810.1, read on the forward strand.
GTGCCCGTGGAAAGCTTTTCATCTCTGTCTGCCCAAAACCAGAGAAAGACACAACGGTCAGAAATAGGACTTTGTGAGGATAGAAGGTGCCAGTGGGACCCCAAAAAAAGGTTTTAAAATAGAAAAAGTGAAAATTCATGGTGTAGGTCCTTTAAAGGTTTCTGTGTCCTGGCCCTGAGCGTTGCATCCTAAACCCCATGCATGCCCTAAACCAGTGGTTCTCAACCTTTTCAGGCCGCGACCCCCAAAATAATCATATTTCAACTGGGGACCCCCAACCCTACGAGCACTAAGAGTTGAGGCATTACATTTTGTATAACATGGTTCTATTGTGAAAATAGCAGATCTACATGCTCACAACGCCTCGCAACGCGAATATTCACAAATTCTGCCTTAAATATTTGACAATTTGGACAATGTTTAATTTGTAATTCTTTTTTGTCAATTCTTTTTTTTAAACACTTTATTTTTATGTACACATGTACATCATTTCAACTTCTGCATTTCCCTCAAACCCCCCCCCCCGCCCATCCAAGGTCATATCAAAGCAAGCAAAAACAAAAAAGACAAATTGGACAAGACAAAGCAGAGACAAATAAAAATCTGTAAATAAATGTCATTTTAGAGGTATTAAAAAGTCCTTAGATTGTCACTTTAGAAATGTGCAGATACCCTCTATACACTTCAACTTTATGCTGGTTTGTTTACTGTTGAGTGAGAAAACAATGTTGCACATTAAAGCTATACTGTGTAAGTTGCTCAACTAGTGGTCAGAGCTGTATAGCAAACCGTGATCGCGTCCGCGTCTTTCGGCCGTTTTTCGCCGCGGACCGGGCCTCTCGCCACCGCGTCTGCCTCCACCTCGCCGAGATCTATCTTTAGAGGGGTCCCTGGTTCCTGTGCGTTCAGGCATTCCGGAGAAACACACTCCTTCACCCGAGTATGTTGTTGTTATGTTGAGGCAAGCTACTTCCTGAGAAGTCAGCAAGATGCGCCTGTGATTGGCCGGTAGTGTACCATGTGTTTATGATCGGCGATATGATTGGCCAACGTATACACATGATGCAGATGACGTCATTTTGCCGCGAAATTCTCCCCCCCTCACGGCTAGAAAACATATAAAGAGAAGGCTTTAGAAGCTGAAATTAACGTAGTGGGGGTTCTAAAACTTTAGCGATTTAACAGTTAGGACAATTTTAAGATTTGTTTTATAAAAAAAGTTACATGGTATAACTTTAAGTTAATCATCAGACCTTTCTGTGGTGAGTTTGCATGTTCTCCCCGTGTCTCCTTGGGCATAGGCCCTCACACAAAAACATGCAGTAGTCCTGGTTTCTATACTACCTCCCCCTAGCCAGCCGGGTGCTCCCCAATGTCCCCTGGCGCGGCAGGGGGAGAGCGGAAACCAGGACTACAGGTTAGGTAGTCACCGGGTGAGAAAAAATGGGTTGCAAAAACCGTGGGATAAAAAATATTTAGAGAAAAAAAAAAGTTAATCATCTGGGGACTCCCCCAAAATAATCTGGGGACCCCCCTGGGGGTCCCGACCCACAGGTTGAGAACCAGTGCCCTAAACCCCCATGCATGCAGAGAGCCTGCACCACGGTGCGGATGTTAGCATCCTAAACCCTGGTAAAAACCCCCATGATCCTTCATCTCCACCTGCAGCCAATCTGCCCTGACAGCTCCTCCCAGGGAACCCTCACCTGCTCTCCAGGGACATTACTGTCCCCCGGCTACACACACAACAATGCCAGAGGACAGTCACGCACACATGCACGCACGCACGCACGCACACACGCGCACACACACACACACACACACACACACACACACACACACACACACGCAGGCATGCACGCACGCACGCACACACACACACACACACAGAGAGAGATCTACTTTATGCATACATTCACAGACATTATGCAGAAGTGCGCGCGCAGGTGTGTGTGTGTGTGTGTGTGTGTGTGTGTGTGTGTGTGTGTGTGTGTGTGTGTGTGTGTGTGTGTGTGCGCGACTGTGCGCACGCTTGCGTAGTGCTGGTGTGTTTTCTATGAATTTCATTTAAAGGGGTGGGACAATTTGAAACCTTGACAATTCCTAACACTAACAGCGCTATGGGTGACCTCTCTTTCTCACACACACACGGGCAGGCACAAACAGACACACAGACACACACACACGCACACGCACACGCACACGCACACACACACACACACACACACACACACACACACACAGGTATATACGTCCATCTACGGTAAAGGTCTGGCGCTCACTGTATAAAACAGGTATGCATTTCAGTTAGTGGTTTCTGTTGGATGCATAGCCTATAGCAGAGTGACTCAATAACCCCGGCATAGTAAAATAGTGCAGTGAGAAATACAAACACAAAGGGACAATACAAGAAGCAGTTTTGTAAAGTGCAGTAAACAGCATCTCCATGGGCTGTGGTTAGTCAGTGGTTCTCAACCTTCTCAGGCCGCAACCCCCCAAGATAATCATATTTAAAGAGGGGACCCCCACCGTGATAATCACTTGGAATAAAGGCATTATATTTAGTTTGACTCCCTTCCACAAGTATTGTGAAAATAGCAGATCTACAGTATAGGCTCACAATGCCTCGCTTTGCCAGGCATTGTGAGCTTCTAGATCGACTATTCTCACAATCAATGCCTATTTTTTTTTTTTTTTTTCTCTTCTTCAATTTGGCCAATTTTTGACCCGTTTGTATTGTTGATGACTTTTGATGCAGTAATGGTCTTTTTTCTTTTCTTTCTTTTTGAGGTATTAAAAAGGTCTCATAAGTCCTTAAATTGTCACTTCACTGTCATCTGGGGGTTGCCCCTCCCCCAAAATAAATCATGTAGGTCCCAACCATAGAGTATATAGAGAACGGATAGCCCGCCCCCAGCTATTCATTTCAATGCAAGTGCTCAGTGGCGTTTTGAAGCATGCAGAAGTAGCTGAATCCAGGTGCATTGTGGGGGAATTGGATCAGATGATCCAATTTTTCTTACGTCGACAAATGTCTTACGTCACGACCGTCACCAACGTCAAACGACGTCCATTGAACCCCATAGCAGACCCAGCATACCCCAGCGGCGCGCTCTTTTGCTCGTGCAGACTTATTTTTCACCCTGCCTGCAGTTCCAGCTTTGGCCACCATGTCCTTGTTGTGCTTCAATTCTAGCCCTGGGTTCTGGGGGCTTGCCTTGGTCCCAACCCACAGGTTGAGAAGTGCTGGTTAGAGTTAGCAGAAGCTGGTTAGCGTAGTTAAGATCACACTGCTCCACAGCGGGAGGTGTCTGAGTGCTCTATATTGATCTGCTCCCACTCATAGACTCCTTCAGGACTCAAATCTCTACATCTCATCAATCAATGAGCAGCAAATCTATGGGGGTGTACGTACGTGCGCGTGCACGTGCACACATGTACGTGCACAGTGGCTATATGTCTGGGGATGATCACATTACTGAAGGCCAAAGTGATGCCTTCAGGAGAACACGTCCCCTCAAGGCGGACAGGATCCATGCTCATGCACGTCACACAACACGTGCGCGCGTGTGTGTGTGTTAGGGATGGGACGATATGAACATTTCATATCACGATTATTGTGACAAAAGAAATCGCGATTTACAATATTATCGCGATATTCAAAATCCATTATCCTGAGGTGGAACATTTGCCAAAAAAATAGCCGATCTACAAGCTCACAACGCGTTGCAATGCGACGCGTTGTGAGCTTCTAGATCTGCTATTTTTTGACAAAGACATTTGATAGAGAAAAAAAGACTATCAAGTATGTATATTATAAGTACCCTTTACCAATTTTAGAGGGTTTAAGTGGTACCGGAGATGCAGCTCTGAAAATAAAAGGTGAATTGATCCCAGTGCATGACGGAGGACGATATCACGATAAATTAAATCTCCACGATACGATTATTGTGAGTGTTTTTTTATCACGATAAACGATAATATCACGTATCGTCCCATCCCTAGTGTGTGTGTGTGTGTGTGTGTGTGTGTGTGTGTGTGTGTGTTGATAGGGGGAGGGTAATTTGTTTATCAGTGCAGTGTGTTTGAATGTCGCTGTGTGTGTGTGTGTACATTGCATACAGTATGAGCTTGGCTTTGTGACCTGTGAATGTCACTATGTAAGTATGTGCATGCATTATGTGAGTGTCATATCAGATTTTGTTTGTGAATATGTCCATGTACAGCTGAGTGCGCAACAAAATCTGTATAAAAATCCGATTTTCATAATGAAATCTCATGGTGTAAAAGCTGTCCATACAGTTCTCGTCTCTGTAAATGTGTTTCATCTTGAGCGTGTGCGTGCGTCGCATGTGTTGGTTGTATGTACTATACAGTATGTATTATGTATGTGTTGTTATTTCCACTTCCACCAACCCACAAGAACATCCCCTTTGAGGGCTTCACGGTGACTTCAGATCAGGGCAATATTCACAAATATTGTATTTGTGATATGGCACAAGTGTTGTCTTTTATTCATTTTAATCACTTTATTAAGGCGCTATATCATATTCTTTCAAACAGCAAATGTTGTGATTTTATTTTATGCCCTATTTCAAAACATATTGCTTTCTCTAACCTTTGCCACAGATCTGCTGTAGGTCCCGTTTTGTGTGAGCACACACGTGGAGATGATGTCACTGTGTGTGTGTGTGAGAGTGTGTGTGTGTGTGCGCGCGCGCGTGTGCGTGCGAACATTGGTGTGCAAAACTAAAAACGAAAAGCTATAAAACCAAATCTTATTACGGCACACAGAAATGACCTGTCAGCAAATTTATACACAACCCACTAAACCTTTTACCAACCCACTAAGCCCATTTTCAAACGCCTCCAACAGACACTATAGAAACATTTACCGTGAGAACAAAGTGCAGAGAAAGACTTCATTTTTACAAATAATACGGGCAGCCGCCTCGAAGGACAAATTGGATTTATAGTGCAGTCGAGTGCTATATTCCACCAAGTGGTGTGAACACAGGAAATGATGTGCACTTGAGAATGACCAAATCATCTTTCACACTCATTTGCAACGGGAAGTATACATGAAATGTGCCGTTATGTGAGTTGAAAAGGTGAGACACACAAACCGACGTGAACACACTCGCCCACACTCAGGATCCAACTGCCGCCGTGCATATACTACAATGAACTGTGTGTGTGTGTGTGCGTGTGCGTGCGTGCGTGCGTGCGTGCGTGCGTGCGTGCGTGCGTGTGCGCGTGTGTGTGTGTGCGTGGAAGAGCATGCATCTGGGGCGTTTCTAACATTGCTTAAAGAAGAGAGGCTTAGCCTCTGTAGGGGGTCCGGTGGCGTCCTCCCCCGTAACACCGTCTTCTGAATATCGTGTGTTAAATGCATATAAATCTGAAAGAAATCTGGGAGTAACTGAATATAAACCATCAAATAACCATGAAGGCAGAAAGACAGAAACATGACTTGCCTACAATATCAAGTGTTTGATCAATTATAACAGACACACTGTACATCAGAGGTTCTCAATCTCTTTCATGTCAGGGACCCCTAAATTGATATGAATCTGTTCGCGAACCCTTGTGTGACCCCCATTAGAAAAGATAGAGAAGGTGCAATACTAGGAAATTGCAAGTATGGTTGCAATGACGGGAGCATGCAGGGTCTTCAACAGGGGGTCCGAGACCCCTAGGGGGTCCTCAGAGTTACTACAGGGGGTCCTTCAAATCTTTGAGTGATAGAAAGTTTTTTCTCCTTTTTTATATTAACCACTTGAATCTAGTGTCCATATTCTGAGAACGTTAAAGAGGTTTGGTGTAGAGGGGAAAAAGAGCAGACTAAGTACAGAGTGAAAGGTCAAGTTAATTAAGTATTGACGGTTCAAGTGGTTAAATATCTGAAAACACAAATTGACATGAATCCAAAATACACTGATTATTGTGCTGTCTGATGAAACTATATGGAATCTATGTAAAGGTTGTGGGCGTCCCTGTTTTATCTCTCTCTCAACTAAGGGGTCCTTGGCCTGAAAACTTTGAAGACCCCTGCACTATGGGGGCAAAATAATATTGTTCCTGATGATTTAAGTCTTAAGAATGTGAGTGGTGTAAAGTACACATTAACTTAAGTAGACTACTGTACTTTAGTACAATTTTGAGGTATTTGTACTTTACTGGAGTATTTCCAATTTCCAACACTTTTACTTCTTTTCCACTACATTTCGTATCCAAAAATGTTATTTTTACTTCACTACATTTACTTGAAAATATTATTTGCTTGTTACTTTGCAGGTATAAATATTTCGATGCCAACACTTTTCAAGAACATTTCCAGACTTTTACTTGTAACAGAGTATTTCTATTTAGCAGTATTGATACTTTTACTTAAGTAAAATATGTGTGTACTTTTTCCACCACTGCAAACAAGTCCATGCACACACACACACACACACACACACACACACACACACAAACTAGGGGTGTCTTCAAAAATTAGACGAATCAACGCGTCGTTTTAAGCCCCGGAATCGACGCCAATTGTTTGAGTCGAGCCGTCAAAAATATATTATTTTTTATCACACCGGTGCGGTATGAGAGCGCTGGACTGTCATGTTATTACTATTTAGTCCATACTTCCTACTGCTTGCAACTAGACTTAAAAATAAAACCAGTTCATGTGACTTGAAAGTTGCCTTGATCATATAACAAGGTGCTCTTATTTTGAAGTTAACCGCTTTGAGAGGAAATGCGTCGACTTGTTGTTATTCTACTTGTTAAAGCTGACCAAGAAGCAGCAGCGCGATGCGCTTTCACTTTCACTCACTGCCGCTGACTCGCTGAGTGTGGCTCTGTGGTGGTGGTATAAGGCAGAGGACTGCGGTGGAGTAGAGGACTTCTTAAAAAGTTTTAGATTATGACAATTTGCTTGCATTGTGATGCAGCCGTGTGCCGTTCTGCATCGACGCAGTGATGTTACATTATTGTTACCTTTAGCCTACTTTGGTGTTGTTTTTCCTCCTGAAGGAACAGGGCTAAATCGTTAGCATGCTAGCGCTTTAGCCCTGTTCCTTTAGCCTTGGAGAGGCATACAATCATTACAACCAGGCAGTTTTCAAAGCAGAGAATCCACCAATCATAGTGGTTTACAACAGCTGTTGTACCGGTACTCTATCAATGCGTCGCGGTCGCGCCTCCTCTCCAGTCATTAAAGCACAACTTTTTTTTTTTTTTTTTTTTTTACACATAAACGATTCGTCGACGCGTCGGATTAACCCCCGCGACTCGAGTCGACTTGATAAATCCTGAGTCGAAGACAGCCCTAACACACACACACACACACGCACACACGCACACACGCAGACACACACACACACACACACACACACACACACACACACACACACACACACACACACACACACACACACACACACACACACGCACACACACACACACACACACACACACACACACACACACACACACCGCATCCTATAACACCATCCTCCTCATCGTTAAAAACAACACGCATGAGAGTCTAAAGTGTCAACCGTGTGTTGAAGTGTGTATAATCCTCCTATAGTGAGCGCTGCTATATATATATTGTTAGGGTAATTGCACCGGGGTAAACAGAGTACCAACAGCTAGCTTAGCGCTGGAGGCGTACAGTAGATATCATGCTGTATGGGGGGCCCTCTGGCATTCACTGACATTCACATTGAGACTAGATTGTTGACATGCTATATGAACGCCTACGTGGACACACACACACACACACACACACACACACACACACACACACACACACACACACACACACACACACACACACACACACACACACACACACACACACACACACACACACACACACACACACACACACACACACACGTATGTGTACTGTATTATGTGAAGGTACTGTACTGTATAAGCACACACAAAATGATGCATGCCCACACATAGATACAAAAAATAAATGTATTGCACACACTCTCTCGCTCGCACGCACGCGCGCGCGCACACACACACACGCACACGCACACACACACACACACACACACACACACACACACACACACAGCAGTCATAAGCGGGGTCTGTGATCTATACATCACTCCAGGCAATTTGTGGTTCTTTATGTAACAACAAAGCTCATTAATGTATTAATGTATCCACAAACGGCACAAGTTCCATACGTCTCAGATAAATGAACACACTAATGTACACCAAGACAGTGTGGAATTTCTCAGGGGCCAAGATGAAGGACCACATGGGCGCATGCACACGCACACATGCACGCACACACACACACACACGCACACGCACACGCACACACACACACACACACACACACACACACACACACACACACACACACACACACACTGTGAAGAAACACACATTTACTTACAATCTCCTTTTCCTGTGAAAAAGAATGGCACCATGCATGGATCATTTCATATTACGTTTCTTCCTCTCGCAAATGTTTTTCTTTTGTTTTGTTTGTTAAAGCCTGTAGTTTTCAAGATCGGATAACTTTTTTTCTTTTTTTTTTAATGGGTTTGAGACCTACTGTAAAGGGGCGTCAGGGAGATTATGCTAGTTCCAAACAGTAAACACCCAATACAAATTCATATTGAACGTTAATAGGCACTGCGAGTGGGTAATCTATAGGAGCCTATATGTAGAAAATGCCTTCCAAATCAGTTTTGGGTCACCAGGAATATTTATAGAATATTGCAGGCTGAATTGTGTCATAGGAGCTACAGTATGGAGAGTATTATGATTGAATGTCAAGTCTCCATTTCTCTGCCTCATCCTCACCGTCCTGGTCCTTCCTCATTAACTCTCTCTCTCCTCTCTCTCTCTCTCTCTCTCTCTCTCTCTCTCTGTCTCTCTCTCTCTCTCTCTCATATTCTGTCTCTGTCTCTCTCTCAGCATCTCAGCAGGAAGGGACAGTGACAGATTGCTCCCGACCCCATCCCAGCTCTCTGACCTCATCTGTTTTCACTAAAATGGGAGAGAGAGAGAAAAAAGAGAGAGAGAGAGAGAGAGAGAGAGAGAGAGAGAGAGAGAGAGAGAGTCAGAAAGTGACAGCACACGGAGACACATGCAGCTTTGTACAGTGTCACATTAGCTGCATATGTGAGCTGGTAATAAGGCATGGGGAGCTGGTGTGTGTGTGTGTGTGTGTGTGTGTGTGTGTGTGTGTGTGTGTGTGTGTGTGTGTGTGTGTGTGTGTGTGTGTGTGTGTGTGTGTGTGTGTGTGTGCGCGCGCGTTGTGTGTGTGTGTGCGTGAGAGAGAGACAGAAACAGAAACATAACGGAAGGGAAAGTGAAGTCAGAGAGAGAGAGAGAGTTGATGTCATTCTTTGCAAGAGGAGTGTGTGGGCATGTTCCCTTAGCAGCTAGAGCACTGAGCAGACTTATGTTTGTCTCTGAAAAAGCTCTGCAGTGAAAGTTCACAACGGGTTGGAAAATGCTTAGTTCGATAAACTGTTGCACTCCTAAAGTTTAAACTACAACACTTCCTGTTCATTAGCCGCTGCCCTCGGTGGCTGTGACATTGTTCCTGTTCGTTGTGTTTATGGCAAAATAACAATCTTTATTATTCATTATCAGAAAATAAGATCAGATGGATGTAATGGCGGCTACAGGCTGCGCCGCATGAGCATACAAAGCCAGTTTTTACCTCCAAAATAGATTATGGGATTTGTAGAGACCAGAGCAGAGAAATGTCCAAAATAGACAGAATTCTCAAGGAACCTTTTCTGTCAATATGGGTTGTACAGTAGGCAGGCACACATACTGTAGATATCAAGGGGGCTTGAGCTCCTGCCCTTTTATCCGTCTGTAAAAAGTGTCCAGACCATGAATGTAGTTTTCACTATGGTGAAAGAAATGCTAAATGCCCCCCTTGTCCAAACTCTCCTGAACTTGAATGCAGCATCTTATTTTAAAATAATTGCCCTCTCTGTCTAGAAATCCATGCCAAATCTCCAGTATTGACTTGATTATGCTTAGTTCAAGTGTGGTATCAAGCATCGAAAATAGCAGACCTCCAAGCTCACAACGCGTCGTACTGCGACGCGTTGTGAGCCTGGAGGTCTGCTATTTTCGAGGCCCTTTTAGAAATTTCAGCCCGTCTCTCTAACATTCTCTGCACCTATTGTAAATAATGTTTTCAATATACAGTAGGTATGTGGTCAAGTGCAAGCCTGGCTCAGGCTTGCACGCAGAGTCCCTAGGCACTTTGGATCTTTAACATCATGTCTTGTGTTTTCAAAATCATAATCATCAACAATTTAACTTAATGCACATAAACATCTTGAGTCAACCTTTGTTGTCCATGCTACACAAGTTAAACGGAGGTCCTGATTATAATTGGAACCTTCAGAAACGAGGGGACTTTAAATGACATCATTACGCTGCAAACTGCACAAGGGGACTTATAATAGAGATATACCGTAAGCTCTAATGAGCAACAGCCCTGATGAGACCTTGGCTGTAATTCCAGTGTAACAGTATATTTATACCCTTAGTGTCACAACAACGGCTCCAGCTTAAACAAACACACACACACACACACACACACACACACACACACACACACACACACACACACACACACACACACACACACACACACACACACACACACACACACACACACACACACACACACACACACACACACACACACACACACACACACGTAAACACAGAGGGAAAACTGGAGATCAATTGTAATTATATAAATGGGGTAGAGAATCAGCTTGCGAAACAAGGTTAAAGCACAAGCACAACCTCCACACACTGTAACTGATCTCTCTCTCTCTCTCACACACACACACACACACACACACACACACACACACACACACACACACACACACACACACACACACACACACAGTATTGGCTTACTACGGCAGAAGTAATTGGCTTTATTGTGGAATGTTTGTTGACCTCATCATTAGAGGGTACAGAACAGTTTGGAAAGCGGAGATGGAGAGATGATGAAGAGAGAGGAAAGGTTAATGGCTCTAATATTTGGGTCACAACCATAACAGAGCCTTATTTCATACAAACACAGGTCATTGTTTGCGGAAGACTCATAACAAAAATAACTCAGAATCTATTGTATGTTTTGGGTACAGTATATTTCTGTAGCAATACCAATCACAATATTTTTCACTAACACCTTACCAGTAAGACTCCCTAATCTGGAGATAAGCGACCGTCAAGTCGCATACACAAACTCTAGGAGGCAATCGTAGCCAATCAGGAGGGAATATGGGAAAAGGGACAGATCCATGTTGATGATATGACTAAAGATACTGTGTACCGCTTTGCGCGATTTTAGGGCAAAATCTGTAGGAGCAGTGTCCAAAAATGTGTTTTGCAAAGATCTGCCTCATGGTGGCGCTAGAAGAGGGCCATGTGAGAAATCAGGGCTGGAGGTTGTGGTTTGCCAGCCAAGGAGTGTGTGTGCAAAGTTTGGCATCAATAGGGCCAACGGTTCCGGAGATAAGAGTAGGGGCAAAGGTGTGACGTGATGTGACAGACTGACAGACAGCCGGTGGATATTTTGATAGTAACTGCGACCTGACGGTCACAAGGTGCTGTACTTCAGGTTAGGAATGAAAAATGACAAAAAGGTCAAGGTAAAAAATGAAATTTATAAAACTGTCCAACTGTCCAAACATTTCCATGTCCTCTCAAGTACAGTATAACACAAACATGTGCCTGTGAGTGTGTGCATGTGCGTTCATGTGCATGTGCGTTTGTCATTTCTGTACTGTACGTGCTGGCAGGTGAAATGTGTCAATTAACATAAACGCCTGTGAGCTGACATGCATTGTGTTGTCTGCGGTGTGTCAGCGGTGATGCAGACATGCAGCTTACACCGCCGTTCAAAGCAGACCGGAGAACGTGGTAATGGCAGCCCATTGGCACAAAGAGCTTTGGAGACAACATCGAACACAATTCAGGGAGACACACAAACACACACAGTCGATTCCTCAGTGTTATAGTTAACTCAGAGAGTGTGCAAATGTAACCAAATGTACGGGTCCATTTGGTCACATTTGCACGCTCTCTGAGTTACAGTAGGATTTGACTGTGTAGGAGCGATTAAACTCAATCTCTCTTTGGATCACCGCTGCATCCAAGAAGATCCATTCAAACGCTGGAAAAAAAAAAGAAAAAAAAAAAACATACATCGCCATCGAAATCTGTGCTATAGGACGGGCCGCTGGCGCATTTAGTCCTCGCGTCATACATAATACATGTCACAACTAACAAAACACTCCGATGTGAAGTGAAGAAAAGATAGATCTACGTAAGTGATGTTAGAGCAGATGCCAGGTTTGAGGGCTGTAATACAATCTGAGCACACAACAGGCAACTCTTATTATGATAAACACATAGCTACGGTAGACAGCCCCAGAGAAACAAAGGAACAGCAGACAAAGAGGGTGTGTGTGTGTGTGTGTGTGTGTGTGTGTGTGTGTGTGTGTGTGTGTGTGTGTGCATGTGGGTGCATGAGGGTGACAGCGCAACGCACGTTTGTTGAAGGGTACATGAATATGCAAGCTGCTGTACATCACATGCACTATGTGCATGAGAATGAATTGCTCCAAGGCGTTGGTTAAGAAAAGACACTGCAGTATTCCAAGAGTGAGAGTTTGAAGTTCTGTGGCAGTGGAGGGGTGTCTAATTAAGCATGGCCAAAAGGATGAAGTAATAATGCCTCATAATAATAATAACAATATCTGTCATATTTTACGTCAAGTCTCATGACTTGATTGCAGGAGTTGTGAGCTAATCATTCCAGGAGCCATTGCGAGACTACAAGTCATCTTTCTTACTCTCCTGCACGCGCACGCGTGCACGCACGCATGCACACGCACACGCACACGCACACGCACACACACACACACAGGAAAGCCAAGCCCACCAGCAGTTTACTCACCTTTTCAGGTGAATCTAAACTGTCAGGATGTACCGTAGCCTCACATGATAGATTAGGCTATTTAAGCTTTGAACTGCCACGGCAGATGACAACGGTAACCGGAAATGATCAGCGCTCCATAGATAAACCTGCCGCCTCTACAACGGCAGAAGCTACCTTTCCACCAGTGCATACGAGCGGAGCGCGAGCGGCGCGGGGAGCGGAGCGGGCCGTTTTTGACGTTAGCGTGAGCGAGCGACTTTTCAAATGGGTCTGAGCGGCTTTGGAGCGAGGATTTTCCTCCGCTCCTTGGAGCGCCGACCTCCTCCGCTCCTAGCCGATCCTGTTGGGGCCGCACACCACATGTTGCCAACAAACAGTCTCTCGGATAGTCCGTGGCAGCGCAGCCATCATCAGAGGAGAGGAGAAAGAGAATTCCCTTTATCAAGATTTCACAAAATGTATCTATATCATCCACACAAGTAGGCTAGGCTATGTTATAATAAGTAGCCTACCTTGTGTCAGTTAAGCCAGTCAAAGGATACGATTTGAAATGCAAGTGAGTCAGACTGATTTGGCTCAATGAAAAACACACGCCACGAGTCGCCTCCCTTTCTCGGTTGTGGTGATTAGCCTAATCAATAACCAATAGGATTTAATATTGCCCGTCTTAAAATACAATGCCTTAGATTGCCTAGACAGATCTCCATCAAGCTGAGGCTCACATTACCACAGGTGTTTGTGTTGGGAACACACACTGGCGAAGGAGAAACTGTTTCGGACATGGTAGCAAACTTTTTTTTTTCCTTTTCTTTTTTTTTTTGCTGCTTTTTGACGACCCTGAGCGGAGCGCGGAGTGCGCGGTGAGCGAGCGATACGCAAATCAAGGTGAGCGGCGGAGCGGGGGGGAGCGGAGCGGCGGTGGGGGCGACATGAGCGAAGAGTGAACGGTACCATAGACCCCTGGAGCACGGAGCGGCTTTCCGTCCTGCTCCACTCAGCTCGTGTGCTCTGCTTTCCACTTAGCGTCTACAACGTCTGCCGCGTAGACACGTCGCCATGGGAACCAGAGCGTTCAGTAAAAGGGGTCGGACGCCGTCACCGACGGCTGTTTGCTTAACGATTTGGACCGCAACGGCGATTGTGTCATAGCAGCCGTAGTCCCGCCTCACGTCGCGGTAGTAGAAACAGGCTCCTTAAATTCCCTAATAACAGCTATGCAGATAGTTGCTTCAATTAAACTGTTCAGTGCTATTATGAAAACTGAAAAGGACTTTCCAAAATACATGAAATGACCCTCTGGACCTCCTGCAACACGCAAAAATAAAACCTATTTGGCAACTGGCACCAACACTAAGGGAAATCTCTGAAACAGCAATGTGCCACTGTAATGAAAGGGATAGAATACAAAATAACAACAAAGTGTCACTATAGTACCACCACAGCCAAAAGAAAAACACAACCCACCTCCCAAGGTCACAACCCCTCGCAACGAGCTTGCAGATCTGCTATTTTCACAATGTTTATCTGTGGAACCGAGTCAAACAAAATTGAATGCCTCGACTCCTACATTCCAAGTGCTGGTCAAGGTGGGAGGTCCCCAGTTCAAATATGATTATGTGGGGGGAGTCACAGCTTGAAAAGATTGAGAACCACTGGCATATGGTGCCATTTGCTTAGCAACGAGAATGCCCCGTTCCTCTCCATCTCTGTACCCGCTGACTTCAAAGGCACAGGGCTCAGGAGACACCAGAAGAGAAGAGGACCCCTGTGATGTGAAGCTTCCCCCCAAGCTGAGCAATGGATTCATCTTTTTAGGGCCCACACTTGCGGGGCGATGTGTCATTAACCACATTAACCCTGGCATCTTTATTTTGGGTATGCCGGTTGTTTGTCTTATCTGTTGTCATGTCATGCTATGTGATGTGTATTCTGCTGTGCTGACGTGGATGCTGCTGTATAGGCTTCTTTAGATTATTTTTGGTTCTTATGTTAGTTTTTGTGATTACTATTGCCATTGTTGTTGTAGCAGAATACTTAGCATAGGATTGCATTTCCTTTCTTGTACCATTTCAGCTATTTGTCGTACAGTGAGGTACAGTATGTGGCGCTTAAGTGACTAAATTGGGCCAGAATAGACAAGAAAGAGAGAGACAGAGATAGGGAGAGAGAGAGATCAATTGAGAAGGGGAGAGGAACGTATGAAGATGGAAGGGAAAGAAAACAGAGTGAGAGAAGACAACACATCCAGATCCAGGCCTCAGGTCTTAATGGGTTAATAGATACCGTAGAGAGTAGACAGAGAGAGGACATCCATTCTCCTCGCA
>NC_137810.1:31321365-31351365 GCF_963921795.1 Nannobrachium achirus
AGATTTACACTTCGTCGCACGACGGGAGTCGCATGCCGAAAACAGACGATTTACACGCTCGCAAGGCACCGCGGGTGAGACACGTCGCGAGTTTGTAGATCGCCTATTCTCCGTGCGAGACACTGTCCTGCGACAGAGCATATATTGGTCCTGACAATCTTGCACTGTGCTGTACTGTACCATGCATAGAATCATTGTATGGCACTTAGTATTTCAAGCCTCCTTTATAGACTCAATGTGCAGTTAATGTGCAGAACGGATGTGTCTTTTACACACAAAGTCATAAAGCAATACAAACATAAAATCCCGAACACAAACACAAAGCGCAAAACATTTCCACATCTAGTATGCGGCGTATACAGGGGGCTAAGCCATGAAAATGGATTTCTTCCCAGCCTGTTGTTCATGGGATTTCGGGTGAGACGGACCGACGCCGAGAATATTCCCGAAAACACATTTCAGATGCACCCGATAACATTTAAACACATCTTATGAACTGATAAAGAAAAGCCTTAATCCATTCTATTTTCCCCCCAGCCCAATGGCCCGTGGTCTAGTCTTAGTGGAGATAGTAGATAATGGCAACAGAATGAAAGAATGTATTTTCTTCAATCCTGGATTCTTTATCTGTCTAATAGCAAGCAATGAACTCTAAACCTGGACCCAAAACAACGTGCATTATGCTGATTGATTCCCACGCTGGCACGGCTCGCCCCAAACTTTCCATTACGGACAGGAAAAGGACAGCATTTTAACTGAATCGACGTGAACTTTTGGAAAAATAAATTACAAGGCCATTTTATAACACATACATAGATTTTTTTTCTCAGCGATTGGAAAAGGAAAAAAAGTCACTCAGAACGAGAGAGCCTGATGTGTACTTCTGGTGGATTTCTATCGTTCAAACAAAGCAGCGGTCTCGTTCCATCAAAGGGGCCCCAACACTCCAAGACACATCTCGCCATCAGGCCAAACATGGCAGGGTTCAAGAGGTTGAGACAGGTAAACGGAACCGTTTGGCTGCGAACAGACTCCGCCGGCTCGCTAATTGGCTCAACTTGTCGATGTTGAGTGCATTCCCGTCGTATAATTACCATTGGGGCTTTTTTTCGGGCAGTCGCATGGAATGGAATTCATGATTGAATGCAATTATTCTCCGCACTCGCGGCTCAGGGCGAACAGCTATTTGACTCTGTCACTTTGATTGGAGCGGTTTTGGCGCGTTGACTTTCGTGGCCGCCGCGCGTAAATCATCTCCCCGCTCGCCTCGACAAACAAAGAGAGGGCAAAGGAGCGAAGGAGTGTTCTCTCTCTCTCTCCCTCTCTCTCTTTCTGTTTGCACCTTTCATCCCTCCAGCATCTCCCTCACTTTCTCTCTCTGCACACCTTTCAGCTGCGGGTGATTAATGAAACGTGTAACTCATTTATCATCGCTAATGTCACTTTCCTTAAGACCTGATTTTAATGCTGACCCAGTAGAAAGAGACACCTCGCTAGAAGGGGGGAGAGACAGGGGGAAACGGCTCG
Source organism: Nannobrachium achirus (assembly GCF_963921795.1). Taxonomy (NCBI): domain Eukaryota; kingdom Metazoa; phylum Chordata; class Actinopteri; order Myctophiformes; family Myctophidae; genus Nannobrachium; species Nannobrachium achirus. Next base: position 31,322,893 of record NC_137810.1, read on the forward strand.
CGGCACAACCTTGAAACGTCTGCCCCTGTCATACGTGAGAGAGTGTGCATGTGTGTGTATGTGTGCGCCTTAATGGGGTGATGTTGGGCTATTAAAACCATTAGCGCTGATCTTTCTGTCATGCTAGCGAGTCCAACACGGAGGCCCTCTTATTCACTTCAGGGGTCTTAATGCAGGGGATCCCTTCACCTTGCTTCTCAGTGGCAACTTGTTATTAACTTCCCATGTGTGTTTGTGTGTAGTGTAGCCCAGGGGTATTCAACGTTTTCAGGCCAAGGATCCCTTAGTTGAGAGAGATGAAGCAGGGACCCCCATAACCGTATCATAGATTCCATATAGTTTCATTGTTTGACAGCACAATCTTCAGTGTATTTTGGATTCATGTCAATTTGTGTTTTCAGATATTTAACCACTCAATACTTAATAAACTTGACCTTTCACTCTTGTCCGTTCTTCTTCCCCTCTCTACACCAAAGCTCCTTGCCGAAAATAGCCGATCTACAATCTTGTAGATCTGCTATTTTTGGCTAAAGTTCACAGAATATGGACACTAGGGTTCAAGTGTTTAATATAGAAAAGGGGGAAAAAAAACTTTCTATCACTCAAAGATTTGGAGGACCCCCTGTAGTAACTCTGAGGACCCCCTAGGGGTCCCGGACCCCCTGTTGAAGACACATGGTGTAGCCTATATAGAGGACATACTATATTCATCCAAAAAGGCTTATCTTACGTTAAACAAGTTCACACCAAATGCAATCACATTATTCTACAGTTGGCCTCTGAGCAACTTCGTTGCAGCAGTTTTTCCGGGGGTTTTGATCAAGAGCACATTGATACTAGTCGTTGAGGGTGCCTGGGAAAGCATTAGTTATCCACTTTCACTGTCATACATTATCCCAGGATTTGAACCCTTTCCAGTGTCAAGCTTGCTTCACGACAGTCTAGTATGAAGTGGAGCGGCATGTAGTCATGTTTTGAACCTCTACATAATTTAGTGCCAGCTACATTATGTAGATGTGTCAGTATAATGTACAGAGCCACAAGAAGTGGCTCTGTACATCTCAATAATACAGCAAGTACAATGTAGGGCTTGACCACTTAAACCCTCTAGTCTTAGAGAACCGGACTTGAGTTACAACTGTACCGTTTTGTTCCCATCTAAATCTCTTCACCAAAAAGTTGTCTTTGTCGAGCGGAAACCTCGTATCTCCAAGTTTCAAATGTGTACGTTCTTTCGTAAAGTAAAGCCCTGCTTCATCATACAAGGCGGTCGCACAAAAGTAGTGAAAACAGCAGATCTACAAGCACACAACGTGCTTGTAGATCTGCTGTTTTCACTAGTTTGAATCATTTTTAAAATGATAAATGCAAAACGAACGGTTTTGGGACATACAGGGTTTTCACACCGACAACAACGAAATGTTTCAAGTGGTTAAGTGTCGGATGTTGAAATGACAGGAAGAGTGCATCCCACATGAGGAGGAGGGGAAATAAGACAGTAAGTAACAGTAAGTACAGATGTCTTCCACGTCCTGTCTGTGTCCTCCCGTGTTCCTCTTCCTCATTGCCAGTCTCCCTACGTCCCGCCCTTTCCTTCTCTTGTTCTCCTACTTTCCATTTCAATTTCACGCTCTGCCCATAACTCTCTGTCTCATAACTCTCCCTCGCCCTGTCCTTTCCCTTCCTTTCCCGCCCTCTCTCTCTCTCTGTCTCTCTCTCTCTCTCTCTCTCTCTCTCTCTCTCTGCCGACTGTGTCTGTCACACCACTTTCTCTCTCTCCTCCCGCAAACCCCTCCCTTGTAGCCCCCTGTCCCTGTGTGTGTGTGTGTGTGCAGAGGTGTCACACCAAATTCTGGGCCCTGGGTAAAAGGATTCACTGCGGGCCCCCCATGAATGTTAACCATTGAAAAATTGCAGATATACAAGCTCACAGCGCGGCACCGAGTGCTGCGCTGCGAGCTTGTATATCTGCTATTTTTGAAAAAATCTTGAAAATGTGTGCAAGAAACGTATGTTTCCATGTCAGTGGTGCTCAAACTTTTTCATGTCAAGGACCCCCAAGATGATATGTACTTGGCCACAGACCCCCATCTCAAAATATTTAATTCCAGGGACCCCCCAGAAGCAAAATTTGAGTTACAAATGTTCGCTTAAAAAATACATATATTCAAAGATTTTCAAAGATTTTCACAACTTTTCAAAAATAGCAGATCTACAAGCTCGCAGTGAGCTTGTATTATCTGCTATTTTTCAGTAGCTAAAGTTTCTAGGGCCCCTCCACCTTGGGCCCTAGTAACTCAGTCCCAATCCCCCCCCCCCCCCCCCCCCTTGTGACGCCCCTGTGTGTGTGTGTGTGTGTCTCTCTCTCTCTCTCTCAGGTTATTAACCTGCTGTCAGTGGGAGGTACGGGGCTCCATCCATTAACCCCGAGCACCCCTGGGCCCCTGGACACCCGCTGTACATGCACACACACGCACGCATGTGCACACAAAAAACACAGAAGTACTTGGCCAAAGTAACCGTCACACACACAGCCCTGATGGAGGGCATCACCTGTATTACTGGGGTCAATGTCTGCCCAGCGCCTGTTTGCCTGCTGTGACGCACGTGCGCACACACACACACACACACACACACACACACACACACACACACACACACACACACACACACACACGATACGGTTTAGCAGACATGAACATACAGTACGTATGCATCAAAAACATTTCAAAGTAAGCCACTTGAATGCACGCATGTACTGCACTGTATGTACAAACCTGTGGGTCCCTACAGAACTTCTACACAGGTACAGATTTCTACACCACACGCGTTTTGCCCTTGTTAGTGTGACAAAGAACTGAAGGTCAACAGTGACAGACAGAGAGAGAGAGAGAGAGAGAGAGAGAGAGAGAGAGAGAGTGTCACCATGGACAGAGACTGCTAGACAGAGAGATGGGTACAAGAACAAGATTAGGACATCATCACAGTAGGTGGGAGGAAGGAGGGTTTGATGAGACACACACACGCACGCACGCACGCACGCACGCACGCACGCACGCACGCACGCACGCACGCACGCACGCACGCGGTGTCACACACACACAAACACTCCCCTGAAGAACTGTTGCGTCGTTTTTAGAGGTGACTCTCCCCGTGTCTTTGAGACAAGTGTTCTGTATTCTCATGCGTGTGTGCGTGGGTGGGTGGGTGGGTGGGTGTGTGCACGGCACGTGCGCGTGTGCGTGCAGCGGAAGGTCAGCCACTGTTTTTGGAAGCCGAGGACCCCGGCCATCAAATATTTATGCAGCTTGGCCGAGGCTACAAAGCCACATGTGTGACACAGGCAGGCGAGGCGTCAAGGAGTGGGGGGGGCATGAAAAATGGATGGGAGCTGGGAGGGAGGTCTATTCTGAGACAGAGATAAGAGGGCTGGGAAGTTGCGGAGGCTATGCAAGGGGTTCATAGTGTGTGTCTGTGTGTCTGTGTGTGTGTGTGTGTGTGTGTGTGTGTGTGTGTGTGTGTGTGTGTGTGTGTGTGTGTGTGTTCAGACTCCACCTAAAGCCATAGCACTACTGTAACACTCCCCTTCCCTCGATGACCACACATGAAGCTAGATAGCATTTTTAGGTTTTAGAAAAGTATTTTTACTGCTTATAGGTGCGTGGTCTACCTATGTTATAGTTTTATTCTAGATTGATATTCCTATGTATGATATTCCCATTTGTTGTATTGCTGTTGATGTACTGACATAACGGTATTATCTTGCTTATTATATTGATGTATTACCTGCTTATTGTAAGTCGCTTTGGATTAAAAGTGCCTGCTAAATTCCTACATTTTTGGGGGGGGGGGGGGGGGGAGGGGGGGGGGGGGTGGGTGCAGGTGTGGTGTGAGAGATAAAATGTGTGGGAGCATGAAAGAGAGAGTTGATGTAATTTCTGGAAAGTTGGTCTTTCATTGGAGGTCATAGGTCATTAGCTCTTCTGTCCCGACAGCAGTGTCCAGATATTGATGATACTCACAGTGGCCACTCACAGTGGCCATGTTGCTCATACCGTCATACAGGGGGAGTCTCGCTGAAGACAGTGATGAGATTAAAGGGCTTGATGACACTCTGTTGCACACATTGTCGCACACCGAAAACAGTCTATAGATCAGTGGTTCTCAAACTGTGGGGGGTCCCCAAATTATTTGGGGGGGTCCCCGGATAATCAGCTTAATGTGAAACATTGTTTTCCCACTCAACAGTGAACAAACCAACATAAAGTTTAAGTGTATAGCGGGTATATGCCAAATGATCAAATATTAGAGGCAGAAATTGTGCCAAATGATCAAATATTAGAGGTAGAAATTGTTCTATTGTGAAAATAGCAGATCTAGATGCTCACAACGCCTCGTAACGTGAGGCGTGAGGATGTAGATCTTCTATTTTCACAATAGAACCGTGTTATACAAAATGTAATGCCTCAACTCTTAGAGCTCGTCAGAGTGGGGGGTCCCCAGTTCAAATATGATTATTCACGGCCTGAAAAGGTTGAGAACCACTGCTATAGATCAACAAGCTCTCAACACGTGGCTGTGCGCTACATTGTGAGCTTGTAGATCGGGTATTTCCGGCGTGCAACTAAGTGTGAATCGGGCTTCGGGCGAAGAGGGAGATTCAAGTGAAGATTCAGGGGACCGTGTGTGGACTGTATAAGGAGGGGAAATTACATTCAGTCAAGGATACGGTGGTAGATGTGCAGGAGAGAGAGAGAGAGAGGAAGGGATGGGATGGGGGATAAATAAATAAGATGGAGGTAATATGGAGGAGAGGGTTTGGTTTGGAGGCAGAGATAAGGAATTAGTAAAGGTGAAGCGAGTCTCTGTAGTGCCGGCCCCATTTCCTTCTGCAAATGGAGTGTGTGCAGTGCATGAATGTGTTTGTGCATGTGAGAAAGTACACATGACATGTGTGTGTAAAGTGCATTGCATTTTTATGTATAATATCTGTGCATGCATGCACGCCTGGCCGCTTGCGAGTGTGTGGGTACTTCTTTTTTTGAGTGTGTTATCAGGTACAGTATGTGCTACTACGGTTGGTATGAAGGGGGGTAGTGGAATACTAAGCAGATCCGTTGGAACGACACTTGGACTGCTAACGTTACGACTGGATTCAGAGGGAGAAGTAGTATGCACTTTAGGTGCATTTTGTACTAAATAAGTTGCCTAACAAACTCAAATACTATCTCAGTCTGTACATGTGTGTTTTGGTTGTAATGTATGCTGGCATCAGTGTGTGTATTTGTATGATAAATCATATGAATGAATACATGCATACATACACGTATCTACTGTAGGAGCAGACATGTACTCTACATGTGCTCATGGGTATATTTTCCTGTGTGTGCATAGGCTTGTGTGTGCAGCTACATATCTGCAGGCTAGGTTTTGGAGTTAGAAGCAGTGCTATAGTCTCGGCGCGCGGCGGGGGGTCTTGCTGCGTGCCCATCCCAGGCCGCTACACTCGCTTTCACAAAACACACAAACACCAGCAACCCTCTGGCTGCAGAGAAGAACTGGTATGATTACACTACTGTAGGGGGGGTGGGGGGCTATGAATACGTCAGGCAGTGTGGTGGAAAAAGTACTCAAATCTTGAACTAATCGTCGGTGTCGGGTGGAAACCTTGTATGTCCAATGGCCTTTCGTTTTGTATTTATTGTTTTAAAAATGAACTAAACTAGTGAAAATAGCCGATCTACAAACACACAACGCCTCGCGCCGCGAGGCGTTGTGTGCTTGTAGATCGGCTGTTTTCACTACTTTTGTGCGACAGCCTTGTATGATGAAGCAGGGCTTCACTTGGTGAAAAAACGTACAAACTTGAAACTTGGAGATAGGAGGTTTCTGCCCGACAGTGACATAATGTAAATCAATACTGCAATGTAAAAAACACTCTGTTACAAGTAAAAGACGGGTATTCAAAATCTACTTGGATAAAAGTACAAAAGTATAAGCATAAAAATAAAGTGCCAAAAGTAAAAGTACTCATTATGCAGAATGTCCCGTTTCATCATAATGTCTAAAATTCATAAAAGAATATTTTGAAAATAGCAGATAGTGGAATAAAGAGGAATAGAGCTGATATAAACATGCCTAAACCTCCTCCAGCACATAATGTTTCTAACATGACTTATCTCTCTACCTCCAAGTCTTGTCCTCTATTCATTCCCCAGCTTTGACGTGTCGCCCTCCCACAGTTACCCCCGCTTCTGCGCCAGGGAAATCTCTCTAACTCCGGGTTTGATTGCATTTGCAGGGCCTCTATGGTCGATTTAGATAGACAGCACACAAGCAGTATCACATCACTAAACAGACAAAATGTGCCAGCGTGGAAGCTGCACGACGGGGGATCCGCGCGCAGAACCCAATCTCACCAGGAGGCGTTGAGAATGACAAAATACAGCAGACTGTAATGCCTTATTTATACTTCTCTCTGTGTCAGTGTCCCGCACTGGATACCGTCGTACAATGAAGAATAAATAGTGGTCGATACAGTATATAGCTCACGTTAAGTATTTAAAAGTACAAATTACAAAGTAAATGTTCTGACATTTTCAGAAATAGTGATAATAGCTGAATACAAGCTCACAACGCTATGTAGAGCGGCAATTTTTTCCACTATATTTCAAATAGGGCCTAAGTGGTTAATTCATAATCTATATTATTTTTGTATGTTTCGGTCCCAAGAGTCCCACATCTGAGAATAAATCAGCCTTTAGTTAATTGTATGAATCACACTGAATGCTGCAAATGTCAACACGCATTTCCACCTGGAGGAAGAGGACAGCTCATTATTCATCAAACTCTTTTTTTTCAGCAAGGTGTGTGTACGTGAAGCCGTACACAGACAACAGGCATGTCAGTGTGTGTGTGTGTGTGTGTGTGTGTGTGTGTGTGTGTGTGTGTGTGTGTGTGTGTGTGTGTGTGGTAGTATTTTGTCAGCGCGATAGCATTGCAGAGTTAATAATATAGATTAAGTCTCTAATGTGGAACGGAAGCTCATATGCAAACTGATTTTACACATAATTATGTGCATATACCGAGCTGTGATTAGGATGATTAGTGCTGGCTCTATGGATGCATAGTAAAATACAGAGTCGTCGTTTAACTCGGAGAGCTGAAAAATGTGCAAAAACGTGAAGGGTTAATTTTCACACTCTCACTGTATTAACACACACCAGATTGTATTGCATATGCATGCACTGGGAGACACTGATTGTGTGGAGTCATTTAATTGCAAAAATTAAGGGAGGATGAGAAATAATGTAGAGAAGAGAATGGATTTAGGTAAATGAGAAAGGAACAGCCAGTTGATCAGGAGAAATTCTTTTGTCCTTTATTGATCTGTTTTTTTTTTTTTATTATACTTTTTATACAAAATGTCAGAAAATGTCATGACATTTGGCACAAATGTTCACTTGAACTCAAAGATGAACTGATTAGCACCCACTGGCCTAGCGGTCCAGGCACATACCACATAGGCTCTGATGCCTGACAGACAGTGTGTCACGGGTTCGGGTCCAGATCCCGACGACCTTTGCTGCGTGTCACTCCCCATCTCTCCCCCCATTTCCTATCAGTCTACTGTCCTATAAATAAAGGCAAAAAGTCATCTTGAACTGATTATAAGTACAGTATGTGCATGGTCAAACGTCAGTGGTCAAAGTCACTGTGACTTCATGTCTGTCCCGTTCTGGTGAACACGATATCTCAGGAATGCCTTGAGGGGATTTCATAACATTTGGCACAAAATGTACTGTATGTCCACTTGGACTCAAGCTTGGACAGATTTTTAGAAGTAGGTGGTCAAAGGTCAAGGTCACTGTGACCTCGTGAACCACGTTCATGAAATTCCCTCAAAGTCTTCATTCACAACATGAGCCACGGGTGTAAACGGCATTCAACCATGAAACACTATAGTTCCATATTCCTTAGGGGAAGTGTGTGTGTGTGTGTGTGTGTGTGTGTGTGTGTGTGTGTGTGTGTGTGTGTGTGTGTGTGTGTGTGTAGTAATAAGTAAAATAAGAGAGAAATGACATGGCAGAAGGTAAAGTCATATAGACAGCCACTGGGCTTCTGTTGATGGGAAGCACATGTGCGCACACACGCACGCACGCACGCACGCACGCACGCACGCACGCACGCACAAACACACAGCCCTCCTTGACATCCAGCCCACAGGGACACTGCACTATATGCTTGCAGACGTCTTCACGATTAATGTGTGTGTCCGTGGCCAGTGCACTACCTTATTTACATACATATTAAATACATACATGCATACATACACACGTACGCACGCACGCACACACACACACGCACGCACGCACGCACGCACGCACGCACGCACGCACACACGCACGCACGCACGCACGCACGCACGCACGCACGCACGCACACAAACAACCAACACACACACACACACACACACACACACACACACACACACACACACACACACACACACACACAGAGGATACAACACAATCTCAGACATGTAATTTCAGAGGGCATTTTTCAGAGGCGGTTAACATGAGTTTGACATTCATGCTCTATCCTCTGCACTTAAACATGCAGTTGTGTGTGTGTGTGTGTGTGTGTGTGTGTGTGTGTGTGTGTGTGTGTGTGTGTGTGTGTGTGTGTGTGTGTGTGTGTGACAGGTGTCCTGACCAGAGATAAACCAATAATAATTCTTCCTTTATAGCTTACCTGTTTGGGCATGCTGCTTATGATGGACACACACACACACACACACACACACACACACACACACACACACACACACACACACACACACACACACACACACACACACACACACACACACACACACACACACACACACACACACACACACACACACACACACACACACACACACACACACACACACACACACACTCTGTCTGATAAGCCTTCAGGCTACTCCGGCACACACCACCAAAAAATAAAATAGAATGTTACATATTGATAGATTTTACTAAGCCCTCAAAAATCTAATTTCAAATACCACACTTATCTTACGTGAGCATACTCACGACATGCACATTGCACACAATTTACAAGGTGTGATTTCTCAACGGACTTGAGTAAAAACATACAGTAGCAGAATAAACTGCTGGAGTGGACATTCTAACTTCACTTTTTGAGTAAGCACTGATAAAAAGGATTTACAATTAGTACAGTCACATTCTGTCAAGTAAATAAGTTTTACCCCGATTCTCTCCCCAATTTTTGTTATGCCAATCCATTCCTCCCCACACACTGTGTGTTGTATCATAATGGCACACCTACCAGAGAGGAGCCCCCACCGGGAGGACATAGAGCCGTTGTCTTACTCTCTCACCAAGATTACAAGTCTATGTAATAATATTCAATATTAAAATGTTTGTTTCTTCTTCTTTCTTTTTTTAAGATAGCCAATCTACAAGCTTACAACCCATCGCAACGTGTTGAAACGTGTTGTGAGCTTGTAGATCAGCAATTTATTCAAATACTTGATGTTTATATTGTTGATTCGATAAAACCGGTGGCTTCTTTTGGCCTCATTTTCGTAGACATGGCCGCTTCTTTGTCTGGCAAAATCTGGCAGCACAGCTGCAAAGCCCAAAAGCAGAGCTCTCCATTCATTCACCTGATGAATGTTCGTTCCGACCCTCACCTGTGATCTCAAGCTGTCGGTAGTGAACTAACGAGACATGTGATGGATGGATGCTGGTGACAGACATGGGGTTGTCTACCGGATGGTGGGGACACGGTAAGGACATCGCTGGTCCAGTGTTCATAGAGCCGCATTGTACTTAGTCGCTCACAGTGGTGGACAGCTCTGTCGCTTCACAGCCAGAAGGTCCCGGGTTCAATTCCTGCCGGGGACGCAGTGGGCAATGCATGGGAGCTTGTTCTCTCCTCCACGTCATCAGTGCTCATACCCTAGATGGGGTTGGCGAAAGGCCCTTTCTGTGTTTGCATGTTCTCCCGGTGTCGCTATTAGGTACCCTCACAAAAACATGCAGTAATCCTGGTCTCTATACTGCCTCCCTCTGGCCAGCCGCAGCGCTTGATGGAGGGGAAAGGAACTGGTAGCAATAACGTATTACTTCCACGTGCTACATGCTACCGGGGACCCCCCCCCCCCCCACCCACCCCACCTCTTCATGCACTGAAGGAAGCATGAGCTCAGTTCGGGGCCCAGGATTACAGCTTAGGCAATTGACACTGGGTGAAAAATGGGTTAGAAGAACAATGTATCGTGAGATTGTAGATCTGATATTTTCACTATTATTGATTCAAGATGACATTAAAAAGATTTTTTTTGTACTTTTGAATACTTAAATATGAATAAGTAAGCATGTACTTAAAGAATACCTACATCATTTTTAACAGATTTGACCGAGCAACTTAGGTGAGTAATATCGAGTACTATAGGGTTGAGTTCTTTGTGTTCCGGAGCGAGAGCACCTCTCTGATCCTCCAAGAAGAACAGGAAGACGAAATCATTGCCGTCAGGCAGAAACCTTGTATCTCCATATTTCAACATGTTCACTTCATCATACACAAAAGTAGTGAAAACAGCGAATCATTGCAGCGCACAGCAACGTGCCATCAGCTCGTAGATCGTCTATTCTCAATATTTTCAAATGCTTTAATTAAAAACAAAAAAAGTGAATGGTTTTGGACATACAACGTTTCCACTGGACAGCAGTGAAACGAAAGGCTTTTGCACACCTACAACGACAGGTGCTGTCGAGGAGAGACCAAACAATGGTCGGTGAACTGAAAAGGCAAAAACTCCACGCACACTGTCTTCAAATGCAAAAAATGTAATAAAGGGATGCAACGTTTCGGTATTTAAACCCTTGCTGGTTTAAATACCGAAACGTTGCATCCCTTTATTACATTTCCCTTTTTGCATTTGAAGACAGTGTGCGTGGAGTTTTTGCCTTTTCACTGGACAGCAGTGAAATGGAAAGCAGGGATGTCCAGGCTACTCAGGTGTCACTCTGACCCTGACCCAGATGAGCCTCACGTACAATAGATGGATGGATGACATTGGTATGCATGACACACATAAATTCCAAAGAGGTATGTGTAAGCCTCTTACAGCGAGTCCTATACAATGTGTAGGATAAGGCAGCTCTTATGTTCACAATGCAAAGCCATCGCTTATAGTGAGTCAGCAACACACAACAGATGCCTTCGATAAGGCTACATCAGCACTGATGGCAGATGCCTCCGTTTTTCAAACTCTGTACTTTGTCTGCTATATTATTTATTATAGTATAATACTATACTGTATATACAGCATTCACTCAGACAGCTTAAACGAGAGACAGTGAGAACCAAGAGACATTATGTAGAGCACAGTATAGAAATATTAATTAAGGGAGAGAGAAGGTATCAAGTGTATGTGTGGAAAAAAAGAGCAAATGAATGTGTGTGTGTGTGTGTGTGTGTGTGTGTGTGTGTGTGTGTGTGTGTGTGTGTCTGTGTGTTTGTGCGCGCGCGTGCGTGGCACTGTGTGCACGTGCATGCGTCAGGATTAAAACGCTATTGTGCCTTTCTAACTCTCCCAAACTGTCACGCAAGCCCCGATTATGAGCAACATTATTCACAGTTTGCAAATGCAATTACCCCATTTTTTGATAAGAAAAAACATAGTTTTGAAATTCACCTGATTGCAACGATTAACACTGAGAAAGCTGAGTGTGAAAATAAGCGAGTGGAGGGCGCCTGTGGATAAAAGGAGTAGCAAAATAATTAGACGCCTTGTGGATTCCTGCAGGAGGATGCACACTAAAGATAAAGATGCAGAATGTCTACAAGGCCAGAGGAACATTAAAAGGAACACAGTAAAATCTGCAGTGTTCATTTAACTCTCAGAATTACAAGATAGATAAATTAACACTGCGGATTTGGACTGTGTACGAAGCCAGTTATGAGAAAAGCCTGAACCTTTACCTAACAGCGTGCAAACATCGACAAGCAGCGCTTCATTAAAACTCTAAATATAAAAGGTCACAGGTGAACCGCGTTTCAATTGATGCTCCGTCTATTGAATTGCACGCAGGATTTCCATTGCCGAGATGTTTAATGGGCTGCAGTTTGAATAGACGCGATGCATATAGCCTTGATAAATAGGAAACGATTGTATGTCTACAAGGTTAACCCTGCTGATGGAAAAGGGAACACGTACAATAAAGCTGTATTAAGGTGTACGGCACACATAAACATACATCAGAGTTATAGACGAGATAACCTGTAGTACGTGGGGTCAAAACACAACTCAAGACCAGAACACTATTGAGCTCCAGAGTCCAGATCAAAATCAAAGCTTGCTGACTGAAGACAAAAATTATAACAACACAAATGAACACTGTACAATAGGGATTATAAAGTAGTCAGCCAAATACATGATTACCTACAATACAGTGGTACTTACAGAACAACTTGGAATTACGAAACCTCGTAATTCCAAGTTTCAAATTTGTATGTTTTTTCGCATAAAGTCTTGAATTCAAAATTGACTTGAGTAAAAATACAAATGTATCAAAATGTACTTAAAGTACCTGAAGTAGAAAGTACTCATTATGCAGAATGTCCCATTTCAAGTTTTTAAAGTTAAACGTATAAAAATCTTTTGAAAATAGCAGATCTACAAGCTCACAATGCTCAAATGGCTGAAACGTATATAGGGCTGAAGTTGTTAAATATATGTTTGGTCATAATAATCAAGATCTACAAAGTAACTAGTAACTCAAGTTTTCAAATACTTATACTGGAGTAAAAGTACAATAGTTGGATCTGAGATGTAGCGAAGTAAAAGTAAAAGTATTGGACATTGGAAATACTCCAGTAAAGTACAAATAACTCAAACGTGTACTTGATTACAGTACTTAAGTAAATGTACTTGCCACCACTGACAGCCACGACATACTGTACAGTACCGTACTGTTGCAGTGTCAGCCCACGCGGCCTGCCCTGCGTCAGCACCTTTTATAAGCAAAGCTTCCATTAATCAATCCAATCATTGATCCAATTAAAAAAGCACGCGACGCAGAGCTTAGCCTCACGCCGGAACACTAAAACCGCACGACACAATCAGCACATGCTAACTCAGTGTTGGAGGGTTTATGTGAAAGTTGGCTGGGTGTGCGTGCGTGTGCGTGTGCGTGTGTGTGTGTGTGTGTGTGTGTGTGTAGGCATGTGCACAATGTGTATAAATGTGGTATGCACCTGTGAGGTCTCATGATTCAGTCACTCCCAGGAATATGTAAGTTTCACATAAGTAAGATAAGTAAGATAACTACCACCATGATGAAAGAGATGGACCTTATGTCTCTCATTCACAGTGACTCGGTTGTAGTGTGTGTGTGTGTGTGTGTGTGTGTGTGTGTGTGTGTGTGTGTGTGTGTGCGCGCGCGCGCCCGCGCATGTGTGTTTAGAGGATAATGGAGGATGCATGAGTGTGATAAACCAGGATTTTCAGGGAGTTAGTGTGGTGCTAATACCTCGCTATCGCAGTGGACAGATGGGAATTACTAATCTCAGGTGGTGTGATCGTATGTGTGTGTGTGTGTGTGTGTGTGTGTGTGTGTGTGTGTGTGTGTGTGTGTGTGTGTGTGTGTGTGTGTGTGTGTGGGGCGGCGGTGGTGGGGGTTGGGGGGAGCAGAGCTGGGACAGAAATAATGTGTGTCACTCATACTATTGAAACCGCTGCACTTGACCTTCTTTTGATTGAACATCACCTCATCTAAGAGTCTGTGTGTGTGTGTGTGTGTGTGTGTGTGTGTGTGTGTGTGTGTGTGTGTGTGTGTGTGTGTGTGTGTGTGTGTGTGTGTGATACACCCACTGTGTCACAGTGGCCTGATCTGCAGTTAATATTTAAATGAGTAAATGTATCGTGTATACTGCATGAAAACACGAGCCGATGCCATTTATGCCTAACAATTTGTCATGATAGCATTTACACATTGTGCCATTGTTTCAGATAGGTTACTAGATGTTTCATGTCTACAGCACTTCAAGACAGCATTATGTCAATTACTTTATCTATCTATGTATTTATTTGACAAGGACAATGCGCAAGAAATACCTATAATACCTAATTTACATCTAAAGGCCCGAAGTCATTGCTACAGTAGCATACATTTCAGAACATCAAATCATATTTAATAGTATATACATACAGTACGTAGACAATAGACATAGATGTGTGTACACTGTACAGTATATATACACCTACAAATTTAAAATGTTGGACAACTTCTAATCCCCGCCCTTTCACTACAATCTCAGATAATCTCTTCTGATATAGAAAAAACATAGTTAGGGTTTTGAATACAGTCAAAGTAAGACAGGTAGCTACAGTGAGTAAAGATGCAGCCTCTTGTGTGGACTCTCTACACGTGCATAGATGGCCGTGACATCAGCCTGCATCTGTACATTAACATGTGAGCACGTATGTTTATGCAGATGCCGAAGAAAAGCGGGCCTACTATAGAACCTTAGGGCACCCCATAGGGCACGCTAGCGCAATAAAGCAGTGGGTGAATTACGACGTGCCATTAAAATGTATGACACTGGCATATAATGAATAGCGATTCACGATAAATTAATTAATAGTAAGGACTTAACAAAGACATAAAGCACACACATGCTCCTCCTCACCACGAGACCTCACACACACATACAAGTATATGTTACACCAGGTACTGCAGAGGATAAGCATTAGCATTATGAGCGCTGCTATGAGATTAAACCGAGAGGTGAGATTAAATTGCATGCAAGAGTGTGTGGAGAGAGGAGGGGAGGGAGATAAATGGAGTGAGAGAAAGGAGAGGTAGAGTACGAGAAAGAGAGTGAAAGAGAAATAGAAGATGAGAGACACTCTCCCTCTTTAAAATTAAACTGCTGCTGCTGCCGCCGAGCAAGAGTAGTGTGCAGGATCTTTGTTCATGATTGTTTTGTTTGTAACTGTCCAACGCACCTGCATCTGAACTAAGTGGATGTGCAAATATCTCCTCTGCAAAGATCTGCAAGCTCACAACGCAGGCATAACAATGCGAGAATTAGATCTATTTTCTGGCTTAAATTGTTAACTTTCCACTCCACCAAACCCTTTGACTCCAGCTCTGCAGCTGCAGCAGTGTGGAAAGTGTAAGTCTATCTCCGAGAGTAAGCCATGATATTTGTTTGAGGAGGGGAGAGGAGAGATGAAGGGACAAAGGACTGGGAATATACAGGACGCTTCTGTGCCTGCCGTGAGAGCATGCTAAAGAGAGTGGGACCGAAAGGAATGCATTTGGAAACTAGATGGTTGACAGGGAAACAGATGTGCAAAGCGTATGTGTTAGTAGCATACTAGTTCACACTAATATGGACTCTTGGCCGTGTGCATGTGTGCGTGCGCCATGCATCCATATGCCTGCGTAGCTTCGTGCATAATGTGTATGTCTGGTGGAGCGCATTCATTGCAATAAATCCCAGGTGTGTTGCCACTTCAAAAGCCAGGCTCCAGAGAAATACACAGCCATGGCAAACACTTATGAGGGCCATTCCCTGGCATTACACATTCATCAGATAGATGGAAACAGGAGAGGACTGGGAGGAGAGGAAGAGAGAGAGATGGGGAGAGAGAGAGAGAGACAGAGAGAAAGAGAGAGCATACAGTCTATAGGAGGTTATACTCTTACAGTGTACACTCTCATTTCATGAATCATTTGTCATGGGGATAACTGCCAAACAAAGAAGCACACCCATATTTATTTTGCCAATTTATTAAGCATTCCAAAGTGGAAATCAAAAATAAAAAGGGAACACGACTCAACCGAGGTCCATGGGTCATCGTCGGACTAAGCGTACTTAATGACATTATGAGTTTGGAACTGGCTAGTTCTGCTTTTCACGTCACTCCCACTTTCCCTTCTTCCATCCCGTGCCAGTGCAATAATCTGACATGCATAAAAGCAGATGTGGTTTTTAGAAGGTCAAAATGAATAATAAATCCACACAGCTGTCATGACCAGCCAAGGAAAACACTTGAAGAAGTCATTGCCTTGAAGAAGTCATTGCCTGGGCATCAGCCGGATGGCATGAAAGGAAACCGGCTGAGTGAGACTCCTGGCAGGTAGGATGAAAGAGAAACGCAGAATTGATGGAGAAACATCGGCCAGAAGTGTCACTTGCTAGCTTGAAGTCCGAGCAATGGAACCATTGGAAAGGAACCTTAGAGCAGAGATTCCCAACCTGTGGGCCAGGGCCCACTGGTGGGCCGTCAGGATATTGCAAGTTGACCCCCAAACAGTGGTGTAAAGTAACTAAGAACATTTACTTAAGTACAATTTGAGGCATTTGTACTCTCCAATTTCTAATACTTTTACTTCTAGTCCACTACATCTCGTATCCATATGTTGTACTTTTACTCGACTACATTTATTTGAAAACATTAGTTACCAGTTACTTTGCAGATATAATTGATTATCTATCTATAAATGCGAGAAGTCTCTGCGTGTCTGTCTGTAATCCGCGTGGTTTGCATTAACACGTTGCAAGCCGCGGCAGAACCCTCTGAACAGAGGTAGCGCCGAAGAAATAAGCCATTTATTTACAAACATGTTTTAAAAAAACAAAGCCCACATGATAACAACACGTACTGGAGTGCTCGACACAGCGTACATATTCATCCTGCAGAGGTCGGCGATCTTACTTTGGCGAGGCGGAGGGGAGATCAATTCCATTCGTTTACGTGCGGCGAAGCAGGGAAAGGAGCGATAGAGAAGCGGCGCCCGAACGTGATTGAAACCGCGATCCACGAACAGAGACAAAGACCAGCCATCTTGTTTGAGCTTCTTGCTGAGTTTCAACACTGGGGAGAGGATGAGGCTCCTCCTGGCCAGCCATCCATCCAGAATGTGAGTCAACGGCGTGGCCTGCTGGATATTAGGAGTATCACACCCAGCACCAGAAAATGACTGTCAGAGCATATTAACCCTTTCAGATCGCTCCAAAAAGACACAGAGAAGAATTTCCGATGTTTTTTTTTTTTTTATTATAATTTATATCAAAAGTCCGGGAATAGACGGCGTGGCTGATGGGACCCAGTAGGAAGTCCGAGGGAGTACGGCCAGGCTTAGAAGGTGTTAAAGGGGGAACCGGCACTGTGTCTGCAACACAGTCGGAGGCACAGACAGATACAGAGATCTCCATAACAGATTCGGCACGTGCGTTCCCCGCCGCGGCGCGGAGTGCAGTGCCGGGCCTCGACCCGACGTGCGGTTTTCCGAAACCGGCGCAAAACGTTCGGAATCTCCTTATGCAGAGCTGATTGTTGATATCAGGTTCCGGAGGAAATCGGCGCAAGCGCTGACTCATTGTGACATCACTTCATAAAAGGCTCCGACATCACGTACACCACATGAGTCAATGGGCATAAATGGACACAGGCAAACAGATGGTCAAAACGGGTACTATGACAACAGGTATAATGGGGTTTGCATTAAAGGGGGAACCGGCACTGTGTCTGCAACACAGTCGGAGGCACAGACAGATACAGAGATCTCTATAATGGGCATAAAGGGACACAGACAAACATATACAGAGATCTCCATATATGGGCATAAAATGGATGCAGACAGACAGATACAGATATCTCCATATATGAGCATAAATGGACACAGGCAAACAGATGGTCAATACGGGTCCTAAAGAGATCTCCATATATGGGCATAAAATGGATGCAGACAGACAGATAACTCCATATATGGGTATAAATGGACTCAGGCAAACAGATGGTCAAAACGGGTCCTACAGAGATCTCCATATATGGGCATAAAATGGACGAAGACAGACAGATATCTCCATATATGGGCATAAATGGACACACGCAAACAGATGGTCAAAACAGATCCTACAGGTATAATGGGGGTTATCTATCTATAAATGCGACAAATCTCTGTCTGTTTGTTTGTTTGTTTGTTTGTTTGTAATCCGCGTATCTCGAGAACCGTTCGTCCCACCGGCTTCAGATTCGGCACGCGCGTTCCCCGCCGCCGCGCGGAGTGCAGTGCCGGGCCTCGACCCGACTCGCGGTTTTCCGAAACCGGCGCGAAACGTTCGGAATCTCCTTATGCGGAGCTGATTGTTGACATCAGGCTGTTCCGGAGGAAATCGGCGCAAGCACTGAGTCATTGTGACATCACTTCATAAAAGGCTCTGACATCACGTACGCCACATGAGTCAACACAAAACCTCTGTGAATGTGTATGTATGTATGTAATCCGCGTATCTCGAGAACCCTTCTTCCCACCGGTACGCGCGTTCTCCAGATATGGGCATTAAGTCTGACATCAGAGTTTTCCGCAACCGGTACTTTGTGTGCAGAGATCTTCATATATGGGCATAAGTGGACAAAGACAAACAGATGGTCAAAACGGGTCCTATGACAACAGGTATATTGGGGTTTGCATTAAAGGGTGGGTCTGCATAGATCTCCATATATGGGCATAAAATGGATGCAGACAGACAAATACAGATATCTCCATATATGGGCATAAATGGACACTTGCAAACAGATTTTCAAAGATCTCCATATATGGGCATAAAGTGGACGCAGACAGACAGATACAGATATCTGTATTTGTCTGTCTGCATCCATTTTATGCCCATATATGGAGATCTATGGAGATCTCTGTATCTGTCTGTGCCTCCGACTGTGTTGCAGACACAGTGCCGGTTCCCCCTTTAATGCAAACCCCATTATACCTGTTGTCATAGGACCCGTTTTGACCATCTGTTTGAAAAAGCGACAGAAATCTCATATATGGGCATAAAATGGACGCAGATAAACAGATATCTCCATATATGGCATATATGGGCATACAATGGATGCAGAATCACAAAGATCTCCATATACGGGCATAAAAGGGACACAGACAGACAGATACAGAGATCTCCATATATGGGCATAAAATGGACGCAGATAGACAGATCTCCATATATGGGCATATATGGGCATAAAATGGACCCAGAACTATAACTGCAGTGATCTCCATATATGGACATAAAATGGACACCGACAGACAGACAGATACAGATATCTCCATATATGGGCATAAATGGACACAGGCAGACAAATGGTCAAAACGGGTCCTATGAAAACAGGTATAATGGGGTTTGCATTAAAGGGCGGGGCATTCATTCCCTATTTACATTGTTCCGAGTTGGCCAGGTCGCCGACTAGACGCTGGGCCGCCCGAAGGGCGGCCCAGCTTCTAGTATGTATAATGGGGTTTGCATTAAAGGGCGGGGCATTCATTCCCTATTTACATTGTTCCCGAGTTGGCCAGGGCGCCGACTAGACGCTCGGCCGAGCTTCTAGTATTATAAAACATACATAAACCACTTTAGCCCTTGGCCATTTGAAAATAGCCTGGACTTTTACTTGTAAGGGTGCCCTCACACCAAAATACCTAGGGTGGAATCTGCCAATGCATTTCAATGAGAATGGAGCGTTTTTTTTTGCTGAAATCCTCTACTGGCAAAAAAAAGAAACGCTCCATTCTCATTGAAATGCATTGGCGGATTCCACTCTAGGTATTTTGGTGTGAGGGCACCCTAACAGAGTATTTCTATTTTACAGTATTGATACTTTTACTTAAGTAAGACATTTGAGTACTTTTTCCAACATTTCCCCAAAATATGTATCATTTTATTGATAATAAAACATTACATTTTCTTTAAAAGAAATCACGATACATTTTCTTTAAAAGCTTGAAAGCTTTTTCATTGTGATATACCAATAACTAGGAACTTAAAGTATACTATGTTATTTCCATTGATCTAGGCAAACGGCTGGATGGGTGGGATCAGATGGGTTGGCCGCAAACGCTTTCGAGATTTTTAGGCTGATCCAGGAAAGGTTGGGAACCGCTGCCCTAAAGCCAGATGTAAGGAGACACGGTGGACAAAGACAAAGCCTTGGTGGAGCGAGAGGGCCAGAGGAAGATGAAGGGGAGGCAGACAGAAAATGAAAGATGGCTATTTTCCTCTCCCTACAGCATCCATCAGAGAGGAGTGACAGTACCGCTACCCCTGCTGGGACCGTATCCATCACCCAACACACGCACACACACGCACGCACGCGCGTAGCACACACGCACGCACGCACAAAACAACAAACAAAGAACCAACCAATGAAATAAACAAAACAAGCAAAAAGCAACTTGACAGAAACCAAGTGCTAGTGTGTATATTGGATTGTCTTCCTTGACACCCAATAGTCCAAAAGAAAGTGTTTTTTCCCTTTTCCATGATTGCCGCCACACTCCAGATAAATAGAATATTTCACATTTCATCAGATAGTAGAGGGGCAGCGGACCATTGTGTGTGTGTGTGTGTGTGTGTGTGTGTGTGTGTGTGTGTGTGTGTGTGTGTGTGTGTGTGTGTGTGTGTGTGTGTGTGTCCAAGTGAAGAAAATTGTACTGTTCAAAGCCAAAAAAAAACATTTACATCAACCAAGGTTGGTAAGAGTCATATTTGTGCATTCTGCTCAGGTAACACACACACACACACACACACACACACACACACGCGCGCGCGCGCGCGCGTGCGTGTGTGCATCACATCTCAAGTCGAAAATGGTTTTGTTTGGTTCTGCGCACCGCTATTATCTTCACACATGCAGGCACAGTCACACACCACACACCTCTCCTGAAATCCAGAAGAAGATTGGGGGGAAAATACATATATTCCAGGATTCTCCCTCTTATTTTTCAGCTATGTAGATAATTGCCAATTAAAGTAACAGCTCCCAGTCTGACCATTAAGAATACCCATATCACTGTGAAAGTAGACATAGGAACACAGCCCACTGAGATCCATAAAGTCAAATTGTGTTAAACAACTGCTCTCAGTGAGCAAGCTATTAAGATCTGCCGCCTTGACTGAAACATGGTCAAATGAGATGTTTGCACACACTACATGCATAATACATTCACCCCAACTCACACAAGAAGAATGAATATACCCACTGTAGTGTATATGTTTACTGTGTGGATGCAATATGTTGCCTACACAGGTCCAGGAGACCAGTGGCGTCTGTTCAGCAAAAGCTAAGGTATGGCAACATGACTGGTGTCTTGCACACGCGCGAAGGCGTGCATGCAAGACACCAATCATGTTGCCATACCTTAGCGACAGGCATGATGGATTTATTTTAAGAAGTAGATTCATTTTTTTTCCTGTAGCCAAGGTATGGCAACTGCCATATGTTGCCATACACAATTGACGCCTCTGGAGGAGACCTAAATGCTCTCTAACGGACCGCAGCTCCTCTTGCGGCAACATAAACACATATCGTCGGTGTCAGGTGGAAACCTTGTAGGTCCAAAAGTTACTTTTCCGAAATAGGGAAAGGAAACCTGTGTTCCAAAGTATCCATTGTAGCTATTATATTTAGTCACAAGCTCGTGTTAATACTTTTCACTGGTTCAGTGTTTATAAAACCTTTAGACCAGGGGTCTCAAACTCAATTTACCTTGGGGCCGCTGGAGGCAGAGTCTGGCTGAGGCTGGGCCGCAGCCTCAGCACACATGCACGTGTGTGCAGCGTGTGCACATGCACTAATAAAACAAATTAGTGCATGTGCACTAATTTGTTCTATTATTATACTGTAGTTTCATACCAGTCTAATAACTACTGTATCTATCTCCCCATCAAAGGAAAAAAAAAAAAAAAATCCAATCTTCTCAAATATCTTTTTAACTCAACCTCTGCCAAAAAAATACCCCTTCCCTGCCATGCCCGAGGAACACGAAGATTTAATAAGCTTTAATTAAAAAAATATATATATCGAAGCGGAACTAAAATAGGCCGGAACTAATGCTCCGTGATCGGTTTCTACACGGACACATTATTGAGCGGACCAGTTAACATTGAGACCGTAAACCGGAAGCGGCTGTCCGTCCTCCGTTAGCTTTCTGTGTAAACACCGCGGCTTACAGACGGAGAAGTTATTGATCAATTGAAAAAAAAATAAAAGGATTTGAGAAGCTGATGGAATACGCGAACACACAATGCATAGCAGTGTCCGACCACGCACGATGGGAACTGGATTAGCGGCCGCTTTAACAGGTAGGAGAAGCCAGCAGTGAAAGACATAGAAAAAACTTCGGGCTCCTCGGCCGTAAACTACGAATGAGTTAATAACCTGGTGTAAACAAGTTGTGTTTAACTTATGGAACAGTACTGTACTGTTAATGTAATTTGTATTATTAACTGTTTTGAGGTTCATATAAAACTTGCGGGCCGCACTAACATTAAACTTTCATATTAAGGTGGGAACCACAAAATATCGTCTCGAGGGCCGCAAATGGCCCCCGGGCCGCCAGTTTGAGACCCCTGCTTTAGACAACCTTAACCACATTCACTTTCACAGTTATTCAACTAGTAAGACTCCCTAAATCGGGAGATAAGCGACCGTCAGGTTGCATACACAAACTTTAGAAGGCAATGGTAGCCAATCAGGAGGGAATATGGGAAATGGGACGGATCCATGTTGATGACATGACTTTAGAGATACTGGTACCGCTTTGTGTGATTTTAGGGCAACATTTGTATTAGCAGTGTCCAAAAATGTGTTTGAAAAAATCGCCCTGATGGTGGCACTAAAAGGGACAGATCCATGTTGATGAGATGAGTCTAGACATACTGTGTACCGCTTTGCGTGATTTTAGGGCAACATTTGTAGGAGCAATGTCCAAAAATGTGTTTTGCAAGAATCGGCCTCATGGTGGCGCTAGAAGAGGGCCATGTGAGAAATGAGTGTGTGTGCAAATTTTGGCATGGATCAGGGCAACAGTGGCTGAGATATGAGAAGGGCAAAAGTGTGACGTGTGACGTGTGACTGACAGACTGGCTGACAGCCGGTGGAGGTTTTGATAGTAACTGCGACCTGACGGTTGCAATAAGAGTGGTAGTATGACGAAGGAGGGCATTAATTCACAAAAACATTTCTGCTCGACGGTGACAATTTAATAAGACATGGTGAGCCATGCTATCAGTAACCTGCAGTCTACAGAAGCCTATTAGGGCTGCGATGCCAGCTTCCTGTCAGCTGTCAAAAAAAAGGACAGAATACGGACTAATAGAGCTGTTTCAGTTTCTGGCGATGGTTGTTTCCTGGTTGTGCAAGAGTTTTCCAAGCAAACAAAGAGCCAATTTAGTCAAAGAGCAGAAGTGGAATGCAGGGGCCGGTCATTTACACTGGAAAGATTTTGAACAGACGGAGTGCAGTGTTCCCAAAAGGAATGCTGGCTCAAAATTAACAGATTAACTTCTGGGCAACGTGTTCCATGTCAGAATGTCGGGAATCAAATTTCAGGATTATGTTCTAAAGTGTTTCTGAAACTGAGATGTTGACGTTCCTCCAGAATCACCTAATACATTGAATATTGAGACCGACGGACTAATAGACCACTAAAACGAATTTCTTTCTGTTGCACTTATTCCCCAAAAGTCTGTCTATCTTTTTCTCTACTCTCACCCCCAAAGACATCGGCAGAAGTGAGTAACGTCATACACGTCTGCTTCTGTGATTAAAACCTGAAAAAAATTGGGCTACACTCCACCCGCAAGCCCATGAACGTTATCTGTTCACTGTTCGAGGGCGAGAGACAGAGAGAGAGAGAGAGAGAGAGAGAGAGAGAGAGAGAGAGAGAGAGAGAGAGAGAGAGAGAGAGAGAGCAAAAGTACTGGAGAGAGATGAAGATAGAATTATTGAGAGGGAGACATCCTCTGGGTTCCCCCTCTCCAAACTCCTACATTTAAACTGAAATCCTAATCACACTCTCTGCCATCCTCTCCCCCACAGGCTTAAAAGCCAAGCACACACACGCAGACTGACACACGCACACCCACACACACACCCCTGCAATTGCACTCTCCCCCTCTCACAGTATCATGTCCCATTTCCATCCCCAAAAGCCCTCTATCTCCCCTCTCTCCTCCTCCTCTCCATCTCCAGCAGTCGACTAGTGTTCCAGTGTGTGTGCAGAGAGGGCTGCAGTGTTTGATCTTTATCCCGTAGAGCTGGGCAGAGAGAGCCGCCTCTATTTTTGGGCCTTCTACTGCGGCTGCTGTGTGACACGCATGCAGAGACGAGATGTTACACTGTGAAAGTCCTCAGCGTTCATTTAACTCCGAGGGTGTCAATAAACGGGTCCTTGCCGGGTCCATTTTATGACAGGTGTACCCTTCAAAGAGAAAGGCGGACGAGGGGAAGAAGCATAGAGAGATTTACTGAGATCTAGAGCAGTGGTATTCAACGTGGTGGCCTCCAGGGGGCACTAGGGGGGCTAATTGGAAAGGAGAGAAACATTTGAAACTTTTTTTCTTTTACAATTCCAATTCAATTCATAAGATTGTTGAGCCAGTTTAACCACTTTAAACACAACTTTCTTATTTTGGGTATGTCATTAGAACTGTAAAAATATATATAGATACATTTTAAATAAAAGAAAATGGATCTACAACCTCACAATGCATGAATTGTGAGCTGTTGTGAGCTTATACATCAGCCATATACAGCGAAATACATAAGCCATTTCGCAATAGGCTGGGCTATTTGGGGGACCTTGGCATGGAATCCCTGTTGTAGAGGACGAGCGGAGATGAAGGGAGAAAGAACATGTTTTTACATTTGCTACATAGTGGCTGATGGTGCAGATGAGGAGGTAGAAAGTAGAACATGAGAGAAGGAAGTGGAGGAGGCAAGGAGACAAGGGCACTGCAGTACAGGAGTATAGAGCGAATGATACGCGGAACAAAGCACATCGCAGAGCCCTCTCCTCTCCTCTCTATGATGGACGGGCACGCAGTAGAGTGACGTTAATGGCATGGAAGGGAGCGGTTTCCACAAGGCCACACATCGTTTTAGGTAACCGCAGGTGTGTGTCTCGAGGCATGCACTATTCAGAACGTATGAGCCAAACAGAGCCTTTAATAAGTACCCTCACGAGGCTTTAATAATGGCAGAGCACCCCTTTACAGGCGGAACCTGCGAGGGAGCCGGTTTATTGCCACGCCACAGCTGTAGAGCAAGACGTTCCCGCCTGCCTTCGCAGCAGGTAGCGATACTCCCTAGATGGTTGAACACACTATCATCCATCTCAACCATGAGAGGAGGCAGAGAGAGAGAGAGAGAGAGAGAGAGAGAGAGAGAGAGAGAGAGAGAGAGAGAGAGAGAGAGAGAGAGAGAGAGAGAGAGAGAGTTTCCCAGGGGGGCTGCGTGTCTCTCAGGAAATAAAGTGGTTCTCTGGGATCCCAGTTCGATCCCCGGCTTCTTCTTTGGGCAAGACCCTTTAAAATGGGTGTGGTCTAGTGGTGGAAAAAGTACTCTCATATTTTACTTAAGGGGAAAGTATCTATACTGCAATATAGAAATACTCGGTTACAAGTGAAAGTCCGGAGTTCAAAATGTGCTTGAGTAAAAGTATGAAAGAGTTGGCATCAAAATGTAGCCAACTTAAAGTACCAAAAGTAAAAGTACAAAATGTTTGAAAATAGCCGATCTACCAGCTCACAAGGCCTCGCGATGCGACTCGTTGTGAGCTGGTAGATCAGCAATTTTCAAATAGCCAAGGTAGCTATAAAATAGGACTAAAGTAACTACCGTAGTAACTAAAGTTGTCAAGTAAATGTAGTGGAGTAAAAGTACAATATTTGGATCCGAGATCTAGGGGAGTAAAAGTAAAATTGGAAATACTCAAGTAAAGTACAAATACCTAAACATTTTACTTAAGTACAGTACTTAAGTAAATCTACTTACTTACTTTACACCACTGGTATGGGACAATCAAAATGTTTTGTTCATGACAAAACATCCAAAACAGGCCACACCCATTCTGCCATTTTTGCTACAACTCCTACAGATTTTATCCAAATTTACATAAATCGGTACAGATGATCTTTGTGGTCACGTGATCCTGATGTCAGCCTTTTCAGATTCCCTTCTGATTGGCTACAATTGGCTTGCAAAGTTTGCTGGAGGGGCCAGTTTTGTACGCAATCACAAATCATGAACGCAGCATCTGATCTGTGACACTTTGCACAAGGAAGAGCCTCCACTGCAATCTTTTCAAATCAGCCAGATGGTGCCATAGCAACCACGTTTTGACCTATAACTCTTGAACCTTAGGTTGTACAATCAAAATGTTTTCCCCTGGATTCCATGGATCATGATGCAACTCCACATTATACCCATTAGTGCAGATCCTATGCCATTTCACGTTTTCTTCAAAACATACGCTGCTACTATAACAAATTATGTCCAAATATCACACAAATCGGTACAAATGATCTCTGCATGATCTCATGTGATCAAGATCAGAATTTGCAGGTTCCATTCTAATTGGCTATGACTGCCTTCCAAACTTTGCAGGCCCTGCCACTGACTTTTCAACTTTATTGCTATTTTGTATAGCATAATAATAGTTAGCTAGCTAGCTAGCTAGCTTGCATAGTATGTTGAAATTGTATGGAAGTATTTATTATTGATTGATTGTAATCCTCTGTATGTCTCTGTCCCCCCCCCCTCAACACACACACACACACACTAAACTCAGTTTAAACACACATTTGCACTCAAAGGATGACCCCAATGGAAGATTTGATTTCAAGCTGTTTTTTGACAGATGTAAGTAAAAACATCAACAACAACAGCCCTAACTGCTCTCGATGAGCAGGTTGGTACCTTGCACGGCTGCCTTTGCCATGGGTGAGTGAATGTGTGTGCATGGATGAACGTAACACACATTGTAAATCACTTTGGATAAAACGCACTACAGAAATGTAGACCATTTAACATTCACCACCATGGCAGTCAGTGACTGCCAGAGATGGGAAGTAACGAAGTACAAATACTTCGTTACTGTAACGAAGTACATTTTTCAGTACTTTGTACTTTACTGAGTATTTATTTTTCAGAGTACTTTTTACTTTTATCCGTTACATTTTAACACAAGTATCTGTACTTTTACTCCGCTACATTTTCAAAACAGGCTCGCTACTTTGGTTTTAATGATACATTAATGTTGCACCGCTGTGCGGCAGATGAAACGAAACAATAAAATACTCAAGTAGAAATGCCAGTAGCCTACGCATTGTCGTCACTTCCTCAGGGAACGCCTGCATGTTATGCTATGTTCAGACGTAAGACGGTGGTGCGCATTGAAAATAGCAGATCTACAAGCTCACAGCGCGGCTAACCGCAACGCATTGTGCATTTGTAAGTCTGCTGCGGTCTGCTGACACCATTTCCGCATGTGACGTCTCACAGCCAATCAATGACTACTATTTTACGTGTCCCTCTCTGTGATTGGATGATACCGCACCCGGCTGTTGTTGTTTTTACACACAACGTGGAGTTGGATGAAAACAGTGATCATTTATTAAGTTTCTGTTGGGAAATAAAAGCTAATAATCTGATTTAGGAACGCTGTATCTGCCTTTGATTACAATGGCAGCACTGATAAGTTTAACACCAACAAACAGGCTAGGTTCAGTGGCGATTTATGGAATATTTACAACAAATCCATCTGAAAGGAAAACTCCACACAAGGCAGACGGAGATGTGTATGAATGCTTACACACGCGGTTTCTACAACGGTAAGCAAAAGGCAGTCCTTATAAAGTGGCTTGTTTAAGCCATTGGTTCTCAAAGTGGGGTCCGGGGACCTACAGGCGTCCTTGAGGGAGTTCCAACCCAGGGGGTCCCCAGCTAAATGATAGTTAGAAACCAAATGAACCCTTATTGGTCTGTAGAGTGTACACAATTGAAATGCACCCCCATGCAGCTAAATGCTCATTTGGAAACAATGGACCATGGGTCTGTTACTCTCACAGTGTCTCTCAGTTAAATTAACATTGATTTTACCCAATAAATGGGGGTCCGTAGCCTAATGCATGTTAAACTGGGGACCCTTGGAATTTAAATGGTTGAAAATCACTGCTAGAGCAGTGATGCATGGTGGTCCATGGGCTAATAAGTGTCATTTTGGGGGTCCTTGACATGAAAAAGTGGTGTAACTTGGTGGGCGCTGGTGCTTCAGGTTTAGCCTTGGATCAAGACAGTCTTGTGCTATGGATTGTTATGAGTAAACATGATTTTATTTATTTATTTTTTGATGGGAGAACGGTGCTGGTCGTTCTCAGCAAGAGTATGTCTGTGACAGGTTGGTTGTTTGCATTGAGAGGCAGCCGACATCACAAGTGAATGCTTGAAATCAACAATACATCTATTTCTTATATATGCCTACAGTACAGTATGTACATTATACATTTGGCCATTGCTTAGAAAGTACCAGCCATCTGGATATAAAGCTATTAAGTCGTTTTTCTTTATTTTGTTTGTAGGAATACTTTTGCCTTCTGTGT
>NC_137810.1:31356365-31406365 GCF_963921795.1 Nannobrachium achirus
ATCGATTTCTTTTGTCACAATAATCGTGATGTGAAATGTTCATATCGTCCCATCCCTACTGATGGCTTAAGAGAGTTACAGAACATGCTGAGAGGCGTGTACGGTATGTCCTCTCTGTCAGCTTTTGTGTGTGTGCGTGCGTGCGTGTGTGTGCGCAGGCGTGTACGTGTGTGATCAATGCCTTATGTGGGCAGCACAAAGTCATTACAAATAGTTTTTTAGTAACGCAGATAACCTCAAAACTCTGGTTTGTGTGTCGCATAGGAACAGCTGGGGTCAGAATGGCCACATAACTTTGCAGCAGCGGGGTGTCTGAGTCAGCCCAAACCATCACCGTGATGCCCTGTCGCCGAGGGACACGGTCCAGAACATTCCAGCATCCTTGCTTCTGCCCTTGGGTTGTATAAAACAAGACTCCAGTGACAGACGGATGCAGGAAGCCAGAGTTTAAATCTGCCATCTTTCTCTCTTTGGACAAAAATAATGACTTCAGTGCTGCAGGCCCCATGGGCTGGGCGACAGAGCTGTCTATTTTCTGTTATGCAACTGAAAGAGCTGAGGTCCCAGTGTGATCTGAGAGGAAGACAAGACAACAAGCAGTACTATAGTTCCCAGAAATAAGCTGGGTTCTTTATAATATTACTGTGACCAAAGTGAGTTATACTGTAGGACAAAAGGTTTTCAATGTTTTATGGAGTTTAAATTCTGTTTACTGCAGCAGTTGCAGTAGAATCAAGTTACAATGACGCAACACGATTTGAGATTGTAGATCATCTTCTTTCAGCGCAGAGATGTGGTACCAAAGCCAAAGTGCAGTAACTACATTTTTGGACACAATGACTTATTTATTTGACTCAAAAGGTCAAATTAGCTTTTATGATTCTGGGGGATAAACAATCACCTCAAGAACAGATATACAATTATTGTAGTATCAGTTATATACCGATAACCCATTACCACATCTTCTTCTAAAGTATACACTCATAGCTAAATCAACACTCAGGATTTTACAGTTTATTGACCGTATTATGAAGGGTAGCAGTAAAAACTGCAAGTTGGACTTTACGTTAAATCGTTACATGCTCTCACAGAGAATAGCAAGTCGTTGTGTCCTTTAACTGGATGTCCATCCTAGGGAACCTGTTTGAACCGCTCAGGGACACTTCCACATATTTTTATTTTGGTTTTGATCAGTACTCTTAACATAATTTCCAACATAATACTGCAAGATAATCAATTTGTGACTATATTGAAGTTTGTGTTAAGATAAGTGGCACAGTAGAACTGACAACAGTTCTAGTGCATCTTGTGTATTGCACACAGGGTTTTTCCTGGTGCAGAATGGAGCTTTGGTGATATTCCTCTGGTGTGGTAGCCAGTGGACAGTGGTGGAAAAAGTACTCCCATTTTTTATTTAAGTAAAAGTATCAATACTGCCATGTAGAAATAATCTGTAACAAGTAAAAGTCCGGAATTCAAAATGTACTTGAGTAAAAGGATCAAAATGTACTTAAAAGTACCAAAAGTAGAGGTACAAAATGTTTGAAGTAAAGGTACAAAATGTTTGAAAATAGCAGATCTACAATCTCACAAAGCGATGATGCGACACGTTGTGAGCTTGTAGGTCTGCTATTTACAAATAGCCACGGTATAAAATAGGGCTAAAGTGGATTAATGTATGTTTTATATTTTTATAAATGACTAGTCCTGTGCCTGGGGATGTGCAATGAGGGATTGAATGTAGGAGTCTCAGCAGTAATTGATTTATTTATTAGGTAAACAGCAGTAAAAACTAAGTAAACAGATTGTTGCCTGTACGAATGAACTGCATTTAAGTCCCTCTTTCCCACAATTCAGCTGTAATATGATTAATCAACACTAACGTTAAGGTTTTGGACCAGATCAACTGTGTTCTTTGGCGTAAAGCGTTCTTTTTTTTTTTCAGGCTTTTTGATTAACAGATATGTGGGTTGGGAAAGCAGTTGTTCTGGGTTACACCCTCAAGTGGCACAGTGCCTTCCTCCTCTATAAACCAACTGGGAACTGCTTTTAGGACTGAACAGAGTCCTTTCAGACACAGCCAAACTCCTTCCCATAACTCTGGTTGAAAATCGGACAAGAAAAGGGGAGAAGAAATCTATCTAAAAATGTATTTCGTATAAAATGTCCTTTCCACCAATTTGTCTTGGGTGAGAGAAATATAATGAACACATCCACACACGTTTGTTCCAACCTCTGTTTATCTTCAACGCAGAGTGAAAAGGGACTGGGAGAGTTCCGCCAGCAGGGGCGTCACAAGGGGGGGGGGGAGTGGGACTGAGTTACTAGGGCCCAAGGTGGAGGGGCCCTAGTGACTTTAGCTATTGAGAAATAGCAGATATACAAGCTCACAGCGCGGCACCGAGTGCCGCGCTGCGAGCTTGTAGATCTGCTATTTTTGAAAAGTCGTGAAAATGTGTGAAAATCTTTGAACAATATGTATTTTTTTAAGCGAACATTTGTAACTCAAATTTTGCTTCTGGGGGGGTCCCTGGAACTAAATATTTTGAGATGGGGGTCCCTGGTCAAATACATATCATCTTGGGGGTCCTTGACATGAAAAGGTTTGAGCACCACTGACATGGAAACATAGGATTCTTGCACACACTTTCAAGATTTTTCAAAAAGATATACAAGCTCGCAGTGCGGCACTCAGTGCCGCGCTGTGAGCTTGTATATCTGCTATTTTTCAATAGTTAACATTCATGGGGGGCCCGCAGTGAATCCTTGTACCCAGGGCCCAGAATTTGGTGTGACGCCCCTGTCCGCCAGTGAACTTTGGCGAACACCCTGAGCTGGCTGACTTTGATTGGGGTCGACGTGACCTGTCATCAGCGTTTTTCAAAACGCCGCAGCTCGTCCAAGTGAGAGCAAGCCGTCCAAATCTCCCATAAGCCTGTTAGCCAGGCTCCAGGCTGAATTAAGAGAAACACAAGGCAAATAGAACGGCGAGATCCAGCCTAACATATCATATTCTCCAATAAAGTTTGATGAACTGTATGAAAAATTCAATATCCAAATTTGATCAGGGGCCAAGCTATCGTGCATGCGTGCGTGCGTGTGTGTGTGTGTGTGTGTGTGTGTTTGTGCGTTCATGTGTGCATGTGTGCATCAGAGGGGTGGGGGCGAGTTCAAGAGCAGTTCAACTCTACCCCCCGAGTATACTGTGATGGCGCTTTTAGAACAAAGTTTGGGTGGAAAAAAAGATGGGAACAGAGTTCTGAGCCAGAGCGACAGGAAGTCAAGGAAAAAGAAAGAGAATAGCTAATCGCCGCCCAGTAAATATCTCTCTCATGTGTGAGCTCTCTACATTAATAATACATTATACTGTCTCTCCAGAATGCTATTTTTCATCCATAATCATCACGGCACTCGGCGTTCAGTGCCCGGCATACTGGATAGATTTGTGGGAGAAATCCATCAACTTGAGAACCAATTACAGTTTTTCTTCGTGTGGTGTGTGCGTGTGCAAACGCATTTTGAACAACTCTCCCTGGCTCCGCGTGCCGTTTTTGTAATGGCTTAGCCTTTAGGTCTCCACACAAACACTCATATGATCCTTCAATCTCACCAAAAGTGAAACCGCAAAGCAAGAGGCATCTTGGGGATGAAAGAGAGAGAACAATGGTGTTATGTATATTGTCACTGTCCGGCAGAAACCTCGTATCTCAAAGTTTCAAATTTGTATGTTTTTTCATAAAGTAAAGCCCTGCTTCATCATACATGGCCGTCGCACATAGTGGAAACAGCCGATCTACAAGCACACAACGCCTCGCGGTGGGAGGCGTTGTGTGATTGTAGATCGTCTGTTTTCACTCGTTTAAATCGTTTTTAAAATGATAAATACGAAACGAACGATTTTGGAGATACAAGGTTTACACCCGACAACGACGATATGAAAGAGAAATATGGTAATATGCAGAGAGTGAATAACCGAGACACAGAAATCAGACAGCGAGAGAGCATAAGAAAAGGAGAGAAGAGGAGAGAGTGTGTACGTATGTGTGTGCATGCGTGTGTGCATGCGTGCGTGCGTGGGTGTGCGTGGATGCGCGCGCCGCGCGGGTAAGTGTATGTGAGAACACATCTCCCCATGGAACACAAGCTTTACGGTAAATACAGGTATTATCAGACCGTTATCTGTGTCCATGATCACTGCCTTGTCTCTCTCTTTGCAGACACAGAGCCAGACCGTGGCTGGGGGCTGATTACAGGCCTATACCAGACCTCCAGGGCAATGGCTTTCCCACATAAGTGGACCTCAGTCTAATTCTCTGGGCTTTCCTGTCGTGTCCCAAACCACCACTCTGTTGCCAATCTGATCCAATGTATTCATTGCTGTAGGACTGAGGTGCGTACCAGGAATTAGCTCTTTGAACAGACAATAGCACAGCGAAAACTCCAGTGTTAAAATTCACTACTGTAGTGCTGCATTCCCGCCCCCCAAAAAATAATAATTTAATAATTTAAAAGCCTTATAATTGTTCAAATGATTTTCATCATTTGTCCATCCTTTTGATGGCACGCACTTGGACCATATGTCAAATCGATTTCTTGCATTTTGATAGCCTATATATATATATATATATATATATATATATATATATATATATATATATATATTATTATTATTTTTTCAAAGGCACATCTACACGCTCACAAGACTTGGCGATGAAACACATTGTGAGCTTGAAGATCTGCTAGTTTCACTACTATTCTGAAATAGGGCTTAAATGATTAATTCTGTATTTTTGTAAGTTTGGGTCCTGGGGAGACATCAAATGTCTGTTTTGGGTCTTGAGCTTTGAAGGTTTGGAAACCCCTGAACTGCTGTACTGATAGAGGAGAATCTCACTTGTTTAGCCCCAGGAAGCAATTAGATTTCACTTTAAGTATGATATGAAAAACAACTTGCAGGATTACATGGTTTATTTTTGGTAAATGTTATGTTAGCATTGCATTTTAGTAGATTTTAAAGTGTGGACTGATTTGTCTAGATAAAATAGTCCCTGGAGAAAAGATTGCTTCACAAATTACATTCAATCATTCATGATGTATTATTAACCGTGTAATGGTATTTAGCTCACATTGCCTAAATGATTCAGGTGAGTTCAGTTAAGTTTTAATGACTATAGCACAAAATCTAATAATAAAGCCATTAACACTGTAACAGTCTATGTTTAGAAATAGCCCGAAGCTTCGAACAGACAGTGACATTGATGGTGTTTTCATACGCGTACATTGGATTCAAATGGGCAGAAGATGCAACCTACCGGTACTAGGGATGGGACGATACGCGATATTATCGTTTATCGTGATAAAAAACGCTCACGATAATCGTATCGTGGAGATTAAATTTATCGTGATATCGTCCTCCGTCATGCACTGGGATCAATTCACCTTTTATTTGCCCGAGCTGCATAAATATATGTACTTGATACAGTCTTTTTTTCACTCTCTATCAAATGTCTTTACCAAAAAATAGCCGATCTACAGTACAAGATCACCACGCGTTGCCTTGCGACGCGTTGTGAGCTTGTAGATCTGCTATTTTTTGACAAATGTTCCACCCCAGGATAATGGATTTTGATTATCGCGATAATATCGTAAATCGGGATTTCTTTGGTCACAATAATCGTGATATGACATTTTCATATCGTCCCATCCCATAGTTTCATACCCATACATTGGATTCAAATGGGCAGAAGATGCAACCTACCGGTACTAAAACGTATTACACCTCACACCTCAGGGTTTATAAATTAGAAAAAAGCTGAGAAAGAGGGTCATTAGACTTATATAGACTTGATGGTGGAAAGACTCAACTCTGTGTGACAGTAGAAATAGTAGGACACAGCCCATGGGAGGCGGTAGAAATAGTATATCATTACATAAATATAGATATAAATATATTCCCACATACATGCATAAATAAACAGACCTATAAGCACCCGCATTACAGCACGTGGGTACGCAGTGAGACGCTGGGGAAGGGCGATACAAGGAATTCCACAAGTACGATAAGGGAAAGTCTCCTCTCACGTTACAAGCATGTCAGCAAATAAGAGAAAAACACTGAGGAGAGAGAAACGAGAGAGAAAAAGAACAACAGAAAGGGGAGGGTCATCTCTCAGCGGGGTTAAAACACTGACCTTCAGAAAAACAGGTTAAATGCCTGTGGAACAAAGCGTCTTGTAGCCTGACACAACACTTGTCTTTATACTGCAATATGCCGCCTCTCTTCAAACATTTAACTCGCTTAAAGGTGATATAGATAACATTTTTATGAAGACAAAAAGAAATTAAGAAATGATCATATCCAGGTTTTAGAAAAAAGGGTTAGGAGAATAAGAAAAATAATTATAATTGTGAAATAGCTGTTTTATTATTGTTCATCCTGAATGTTAATTTAGCTCTGAGAGTGAATAAATGTATGTACACTTGCTGAGTAAAAACGGGATACAACACAGTTCCCTACCTCTCACAACCCTCGCAATAACATCCCCTATTGTACTTAAGGGACCCCAGGAAAAGCTTTTGGGTCCTTTTTTTTTAGCGGTGGTCACACCGTCTCCATAGCATGGCCGTGTGTGTATGCGTATATCCGTGTATGTATGCGTGGCGTCTGGCTGATACGCAAGCTTGTCCAAGTTCCGGTCCCCGCCGAGCCCCCTGTGATTGGCTGAACCGGAGGTAGGGAGCGCTCCATTGTAGTCACTTGGACCGCGCAGAGGAGGTGAATAGAATGCGTTAGGAGGTTATCGTGGCGTTTATCGTGGGCTTGCCCAGGCCTTACGACCTGGGCATAAATATAACGATTGCATTCACCACGGCTTCGTAACTCGCTGGCCCGCTCTTCGCGGGCACTCGCGCCTACGGCGCTCGGGCGTGAAGAGCAGGACCAAGGTCCGCTGGCCTTCGCGCCGCTTGCAATGTCGTGGACAATAACTGAGCGTCGTGGACAATAACTGTGACATCTAACCATAAAACGAGCGCTCCCTTCATAGACAAGCTTGCGTATCAGCCAGACGCGTATGCGTGTGCCGTGTGTGTCTGTCTGTATGTAGCCTGAGTACCGCTGGTTGACCAAAGAGGTGCTGTTGAGCAGCCTTGAAATGTACTTGCATGCATGCACACGCACGCACGCACGCACGCACGCACGCACGCACGCACGCACGCACGCACGCACGCACGCACGCACGCACGCACGCACGCACGCACGCACGCACGCACGCACGCACGCACGCACGCACGCACGCACGCACGCACGCACGCACGCACGCACACACACACACACACACACACACACACACACACACACACACACACACACACACACACACACACACACACACACACACACACACACACACACACACACACACACACACACACACACACACACACACACACACACACACACACACACACACACACACACACACACACACACACACACACACACACACACACAGCCTTGAAATGAATGGACACCACCGCTCAGTTCACACTGGTGGTGATTTCTTTTTTATGAAAGTGACTTTATTTCACCCTGGATCTCTAAGATTTGTTTGTGATATATTCAGGGTTTGGGGGTTGTGGAGGAAATGCATTTTTGCTTTAGGACACAAGATGCTAAGGGCAGGGGGTGTCATGGAATGCAGCCAGGTCCCCAGTCGGAACTGAGCCAAGGACTGTGCAATTATGTGGTCAATGCACTAACCGGTCAGCGACCAGCGCCCCCCCAGTTCCTCATCTTTTATAGTGTTTTATAGTGAGCCATTTGATGTAGGCTATAAAAATTATATCTACTCCTGGATCCTGAACGATAAATGGAAAGCAATCTGATCCTCTGCCGAAGGAAAGTATCAAAGGGTTAGCAGTTTTGACAAAGCATTTGTAAAATACGAGGAATCATAATTTTACTGGCCACATCCAGCTGAAGGCAAAATTGCCTCACAACAACAGCCGATAGTCTCCACAACACATCACCATTACCTCTGCATATCTGTACAGTCTCAGAGTTAAATCAAGGTTGCAATCTGTTAGTTTCATGTCCTAACAGGGTTTTAAACGCCCATTTTTGAGACCAAACCTCAACACTCTGCCCAGATGGAATCCCTCCTGGGCCAGAGGAGGTATTGCGCTTGTAAATCTGCAATTTCTTTGCAAATGTTTGCAGCAGAATGGCGACACGCTAGGGGTCCAAGTGGTTAAAATGATGTTTTATTCATTAAAACGAGTTACGGATTGCACCTTTGACACTCAGGATTTGGACTGTGCAGAGGAATCAGATCCCCTCGGGCCACGGATTCCTCCTGGGTGATGTGCGGAGGACACAGCGTTCAAACAAAGGTCCCGGTGGGCTCCAGCCTGCAGCAACAGCACGCCCGCGGTGTCCCTCGGACACATTGTGTACACTGGGACCTGTGTGCTTAACCCAAACCTCCTCCGCAAACACCACCACAGCGTGGGGCTGCCATGTCAAAGTGTGTTCCTCCAGTGTAAGCAAACAGGCTGCCTGCCCGTGTGGCAATGTCCTCGCATATTGGATGACACGGCTCTCGGAAAACACTCAGAATACTTTTCTTGCGGCGCTCGATCTCCCAGGGTTTCCCGGAGATAAATGTTTGGAGGGGAAGATATAAATTGAGGTGAGTGTTGCCTTGGAAATGGGAGAAGCTGGGTGAAAGGGAGGGGGGGGAGGCGGGATGGTGGATAAAGAGACAAGAGAGAGTGGCTAAGAGCATGAGGGAGAAACAGCACCTGTGTCAACAAGGAAGCTTGGCCCGTACCGACCATGTGTGTGTATGTATATATACTGTATTTGCTGAGGTATCATTCGTTTTGTGCAGGTTTCTGCTTTTTTTTTTTTTTTCCCTGGGAAGATGAAAGCAGCCGGGCGACGGTTTTGAAGCCTTGCTGTTTAACCTGTGGGCACGCGGTGCTGGCAGGACGCAATAAACTGCTGGCACCGTAGAAATGCTGACCTCGTTTTTTCCTTTTCTACCAGGCTGGATGTGCACAGCAAGGAAATCTTCTCCACATAATTAAAGATCGAAATTGCTCTAGTCGTAAAAAAAAAAAAAAAAAACGCTCGGTCCTATGAGGGAGAGAGAAAAGGAGGGGGGATCTATATATATATATATATATGATAGGGGGTGATTCTACATCAGCGCACGGCGGCCTAATTGAAGAAATGCCCTGTCAAGACCTCGTTGCCTGCGCCCCGAGACTGGAGATTAAGCTGAGGCCCATCTCCCCATATTCACAATGCGGGGAACTGACATCTACATGTAAACAGCCTCTTCCCCCCCTCCGTGCTCTTTAAAGAACGACAGTGAAGGTTCTCGTAGGGGTCCCCCGGCCAGGCTGCGGACGTTCAAATGACTATCTGAACATGGCCCGCATGTAATTGTGCAAGACAGATATGGGAAGCTGAAGTGACACTGACAAATAGGCTACTCCTGCACAAATTAAATAAAGTCGACGGTAATGGTCCATATTTTTCATCCTCTGTATTTCATGTAACTTTTGAATACCGCCAAGAGAGGAGTTTGGAAACAGTTGCTCAATGAGCTGCCTGTGAGAGCCAATGTGCATGTGCGCGCGTGTGTGCGTTAGGGATGGGACGATATGAAAATTTCATATCAAGATTATTGTGACAAAAGAAATCGCGATTTATGATATTATCGCGATAATGAAAATCCATTATCCTTGGGCGGAACATTTGCCAAAAAATAGCAGATCTACAAGCTCACAATGCGTCACAATGTGACGCGTTGTGAGCTTGTAGATCGTCTATTTTTTGGCAAAGACATTTGATAGAGAGTGAAAAAAAAGACTGTATCAAGTACATATATTATTGCGACCGTAGGTCGCAGTTACTTGCACACTATCCAAACCTCCACCGGCTGTCCCTCCGTCACTCCCTCCGTCACTCCCTCCGTCACTCCCTCTGTCACACGTCACACGTCACACTTTTGCCCTGCTCATATCTCTGCAACCGTTGCCCCGATCCATGCCAGATTTTGCACACACACTCCTTGCCTGCCAAACTACAACCTCCAAGGACCCCCGGAGTTTCGGGGACCCCCAGGTCCCTGGGGGACCCCCAGGTGTAAAAAATTACCAAATGTGCAAAAATGACCAAATGACCACCCCAACGGGGCTGCTCTCTCTGTGTCACACACACACACACACACACACACACACACACACACACACACACACACACACACACACACACACACTCTCTCTCTCTCTCAAACATAATGTGTGACCTGCCAAGTGGCAAGGAATGTTGCCACTGTCCTCTCTCTCTCACACACACACACACACACACACACACACACACACACACACACACACACACACACACACACACACACACACACACACACACACACACACACACACACACACACACACACACACACACACACACACACACACACACACACACACACACACACACACACACACACACACACACACACCCCTTCACACCAGGGAGTCCAGGAAGGATGAGCCTCCATGCTTAAATAAACAGACCTGGGTCCACTATCAAGATCTGCCTGTGGGTGTGTCTACTTTTAGCAGGAGAGCTTGCATCTTGCATGCTAGTATTGGCATTTCTCCCAAACTCAATGAAGACAACACACAAGATTTGAAGACTTCTAGAAGAAATGAGACTTTTGCAAGAACATACCACAAAGGTTTGCTGAAAGTAGGCCTGCCTAATACAAGTGTAACTATACACGCTGAAACTCTGGAGTGTCAGGTGATCATTGCTGAAACCTCAGAACAATAGCCACATATTAGCAACCATAAATACAGATGCCCACCCTTTAGCTAACAGAAACTGCTTTTGTAAATGCTGGAATGTTAAAAAGGTCATCTCTTTCACTTTCAATTGTATACATTAGCTATTGTTCATAACTACACAGTCATGTCATCAAAATGCATCTGTCCCATCTAGCGCCACCATCTGGCTGATTTTTAAAAAACACATTTTTGGACACTGCTCCTACAGAATTTGCCCTAAAATCACACAAACCACTACACAGTATCTCTACAGTCACCCTGCTCCTACAGATTTTGCCCTAAAATCATGCACACCAGTACACAGTATCTCTACAGTCATGTAATCACAACGCATCTGTCCCATCTAGCGCCACCATCAGGACGATTTTGCACAAACTACTTTTTGGCCTATTTATGGAGATAAGCGACCAACGGTCGCTTATCTCCCGATTAGGGAGTCTTACTGGTAAGTACCTTTTACCAAGGGTTTAAGTGGTACCGGAGATGCAGCTCAGTAAATAAAAGGTGAATTGAACCCAGTGCATGACAGAGGACGATATCACGATAAATTAAATCTCCACAATACGATTATCGTGAGTGTTTTTTATCGCGACATACGATAAGATCGCTTATCGTCCCATCCCTAGTGTGTGTGTGTGTGTGTGTGTGTGTGTGTGTGTGTGTGTGTGTGTGTGTGTGTGTGTGTGTGTGTGTGTGTGTGTGTGTGTCAGATTTAGCCTCTATCCCTACATAGCCTTAGCTTAACAGAGGCTCTTTTCTCCTCAAAATCCCTAACAGTTGGCACCACATAACCCCAAGCGACTTCACTAGCTCTTCTCTCTCCTTCTCTCTCCCCCACAAACACATGCGTGCGCACGCACGCACGCGCGCGCACACACACACACAAACACACACACACACACACACACACACACACACACACACACACACACACACACACACACACACACGTGCGCACACAAACACACACACACACACACACAGGCAGGCAGGCATACAGACAAAAACACGTTGTCAAATTCACAGACACACACACACAACATGAACACCCAGACACACGTACAGTACCACTGGTGCCAAGCTGTATCTCCTCATCTGCCCCGATGCCAACACAACTGCTCTATTGAGACCAGGGAGGGTTTCATGCCCGGCAATGGAGATGGCACCATGTCCTGCTGTGTGTGTGTGTGTGTGTGTGTGTGTGTGTGTGTGTGTGTGTATGTGTGTGTGTGTGTGTGTGTGTGTGTGTGTGTGTGTGTGTGTGTGTGTGTGTGTGTGTGTGTGTGTGTGTGTGTGTGTGTGTGTGTGTGTGTGCGTGCGTGCGTGCGTGCGCGCGCGCGCGCGCGCGTGCATGTGTGTGTGTGTCATTAGTGGGTTTAGCGGGGGGAGCAGAAAATGTAAGGAACAGTCAAGCCCAGCAAAGCTCCACCATATATCCGTCCTCACAGTAAGTGGGCCCTAATCCCTCTAAATCTGCCCCTCTATATTACTTTTACTAGCCAATTAATCACTTTTAGCCCTGCCCATTCTCTGGCTAAAGCGCTCTCACAGACATACTGTACTGTACTGTATGGGAGAACGTTGGAGACCATGTACTGTAGATGAGTAGAGTCCCTGCCGATGACATAGTGGACTTACAAAGTAAAATGGGAAAATATTACGTGTTGTATTCGCCTGTAAATTTAATATCTCTGTTTCACCGAAAATGGAAATAGATGACATACATATCGTCGTTGTCGGGTGAAAACCTTGTATGTCCAAAACCGTTCGTTTTACATTTATCATTTTAAAAATGATTGAAACTAGTGAAAACAGCCAATCTACAAGCACACAAAGCCTCACTGTGTGAGGCGTTGTGTGCTTGTAGATCTGCTGTTTTCACTACCTTCGCGCGACGGCCTTGTATGATGAAGCAGGGCTTTACTTTGCGAAAGAACTTACACATTTGAAACTTGGAGATACGAGGTTTCCACCCTACAACGGCGATATGTAATAACCACTGGTGGACCTGGGTCCACCAGTTGAATGCGTCACATTAGCTTGTAGATCTTCTATTTTTTGCCAGATGTTTGTCCCAGAATTGGGATGCTAGTGTTCATACGTGGTTAAATGGCTGGGGAAATAAATTCGACTCCTTTAACATTGTTTTGCTGCTACTGCAGCCCAGGCCAGCACAGTTCACATTGTTTATGTATTGCTATCTATGAAACTGCTGCACATTCCAGCCTATAAAATCACTTTAAGTGGCAGTGCTGTGGAAGAACTGAAAGAATGATGTCCGAAGTAAATTGTTAGACCCATTAAACTGTGAGATGAAAACCATTAAAAAGAAAAAAAGAAAGAAAAAATAACTGAAAATATATACCTAGAAGCTTCCTAAGAAAACACAAGCTTTCTATTTGTTAAATACAGTCTATTTAGGGATGCACTGTACATCGGTATCAGCATATATTCACCTTGTTGACTGCATTAGATGACATTTACTGATGGCGGGGGCCAATGTTTTTAGATAGTTCTTGTAGAGCAGGCTAAGAAGGCAGTTATTATTCATTACAATAATCTTGCATGTAGGGCTGTCACGATTATGACATTTTACAGGACGATTAATTTTCTGTCAAATAATTGCGATTAACGATTTAATTGTGTTTTTGTCGTTGACAATTACATTTCTGTTTGGCTTTTAGGCTTTGAAGTTGCACATGCATGGTAGATATGACACATAACCTAAATATACAAAGAAATAAATGACATATTTGACAACGTTATACTTAAAAAATAACATTGATAGTGGAAATAGCCGATCTACAGGCTCACAACGCGTCGCGATGAGACGCGTTGTGAGCTTGTAGATCTGCTATTTCCACTATTTTTGACTGGAAACGATTATGACGATTATGAAAAATAATCACGATTATGTCAAATAATCACGATTAGACGATTATGTAATAATTGTGACAGCCCTACTTGCATGTGAAATAAGGTGATATTATATAAAGGTTCTTTCACACATTATGATTGAATTTGTGCTCATTCAAAGACAGTGTGGTTGAAGGGCTGAAATACTCATTCCGTTGTAGGCTAATGAAGATTTCTTTGTTCCCCTGGCACAAAAAGTGGCATAAATAGCAAGGGGGAAAAAAGAAAGAAAAAACACATTGGTATCAGAATTGGCTAACAGTCAGATAAATATTTTAAAAAGTCTGTATCAGCCCAGAATTTCACAATCGGTGTGCCCTAAACAAACCCTAAAGCAATTGGTCATCAAAGTAAACAGTGCCGTAACATGCAGCTACATCAAAGTAATGCCTCAAACCCCCATAACAGATTAACGCCTCAGGACAGCTCCAAGACAAAAGAGCTGATAAATTATTTTTACTGTGCCGGCGATTGCAGAAATTAAACTGGTCAAATGACTACACACGCCAGGCTATCGGGAGACTTCAGAGGGCATTAAAATGCACACAGG
The DNA here is from genome assembly GCF_963921795.1 of Nannobrachium achirus. Taxonomy (NCBI): domain Eukaryota; kingdom Metazoa; phylum Chordata; class Actinopteri; order Myctophiformes; family Myctophidae; genus Nannobrachium; species Nannobrachium achirus. Next base: position 31,370,698 of record NC_137810.1, read on the forward strand.
AGGAGTTGGGCTGTAAAATCCGGGGCATAAAAACGTGTCATTTTATAGGTGCCCATAAACAGCCCCAAGAAAAGGGAGGATACGGGAAAGAAAGCAGATTTCTCCGGGTTGAGAGGATTTCTTTCACTCCGCATGTGCCTTTTAAACATAAAACCTTGTCCCGAGCCACTGCACACGTATCCAGGAGAGCCCAGATTTACAGTCCCAAGCTCTCCTGGTGAAAGGCCTGGGTTTATAACACTGCCAGCTTGGGATTCACAGGAAAGCACGTGGAGGCCGGAAAAGCACACTTACTGTAACTCCCCTTTACCACACACACACACGCGCACGCACACACACGCACACACGTGCACGTGCGTGCACGCAAGCACACACACACCTATCGTCGTTGTCGGGTGGAAACCTTGTACGTCCAAAACCGTTTGTTTGTATTTATGATTTTAAAAGTGATTTAAGCTTGTGAAAACACCCGATCTACACTTCTGCTGTTTTCACTACTTTTGTGCGACGGACTGGTATAATGAAGCAGGGCTTTACTTTGCGAAAACAAATGTGAAACTTGGAGATACGAGGTTTCTGCCCGACATTAACGATATGCATGAAATGGCAAATAAACAGTGGTGTAAAGTAACTAAGTACATTTACTTAAGTACTGTACTTAAGTACACTTTTGAGTTATTTGTACTTTACTATATAGTATATACTATTAGTATTTGCAATTTCCAATACTTTTACTTCTAATCCACTACATCTCAGATCCAAATATTGTACTTTTACTCCACTACATTTATTTGAAAACTTTAGTTACTAGTTACTTTTCAGATAAAAATTTAAATATTATAAAACATACATAAACCACTTTAGTCCTATGTTATACCTAGGCTGTTTGAAAATAGCCAATCGTGTTGTGAGCTTGTAGATCTGCTATTTTCAAACATTTTGTACTTTTGCTTTTGGTACTTTCAGTACTTTTTGATGCCAATACGTTCATACTTGTATTCAAGTACAGTTTGAATTCTGGACTTTTACTTGTAACAGAGTACATCTATATTGCAGTATTGATACTTTTACTTAAGTAAAGAATGTGAGTACTTTTTCCATCACTGCAAATAAAAGCACGCAAACACACAGACAGATCGACACAAACACACAGGCAAGTTGAGGGATGCCATGCCCCCCCGTGGCAATATATCACTGAAGCATGTTCCCACCGTAACTAGATGAGAGAAACCCATACAGCATTAGACCAGAAATGAAGTCAGGCTTGACGTCCAGGCAGCCTGGCTCTCTCCCTCCCTATACCTCCGTTCTAAATCAACTTTGACTCAACAACAACAAGCGCCACTTAGGCTGCAGCTGCACAGAGCATTGGTTGGAATCTTTTTTTATTTATTTATTTAATTTTGCTGTCCTAAAGCCAATCATAACATCCATTTTGGAAATGGAAATCAATAAGGCATGAGTGGATGCACGTTTTGTTGACAAAGTAAACCCTGCAGGCTTTGCGGAGGAGATTCTGCTTGGCTCAGTGCGGTGATTCCAGGGCCAATTAAGCAGCCAGTAAAATAAAAGCCAGGTTTTATTGACAAGGCCTGCGCGGCAGCACTCCCTCGCCCACGCACGTCTGCCTCAATAAGCCTACTGCAAGCCGCTCGCTCCCATTACAGGCATTTTAGCTGAGATGACCACTCAACGCACCTAAAACAAACCCGCTTGGTTTATGCTTAGTTTATACCCTGGTCCTACAACGGTGTCGCGCACCGGAAATAAGACGATCTACAAGCTCACAACGCGCTGCACCGCAATGTGTTGTGAACTCGTTCTTCTGCTATACCACCAAAATGTGGAAAGCCTTACCGAAGGCCATAAAGGAGTGTGGATCACTAGCCTCCTTTAAAATTGCCCTGAAAAACCACTTACAGGCAGCAGCCGTTCGCAACTGGTAAAAAAACAAACCTAGCCCAGCCCTACCCTCCCCTGCCCCTTCTCTGTATATACTTTCTGTTTGTTTAGACTTACTGTTTTCTTTTTTTTGTTCTTTAATTTTATTTTCCTTACATATCTACTGCATAGTACTGTGTTCTATTCGTCTGTCATTCAATGTTATATGAGATACTTTAATGGTTTCCTGTGGAAATAAGTCTTTTCATGGATCTCCTTTTAGTAGACCTTGTACCAGTGAACTGTACCGTCATGAAACTGTACCTTTTCCTATGCAAACTTCTAATAAAGTCTTCAATCAATCAATCAATCAATCAAGCTTGTGGATCTGTTAATTTCTGCACAATGTTCGCCTATTATGAAATGCCTAGGATAGGGATGCTAGGGTTCAAGTATACCTAGGGCTGTCACGATTATGACATTTTACATGACGATTTAATTGTCTCTCAAATAATTGCGATTAACGATTTAATTGTGTTTTTGTCGTTCACAATCACATTTCTGTTCGGCTTTTAGGCTTTGAAGTTGCACATGGTAGATATGACACATAACCTAAATATAAAAATTAATTACTGACATTGATAGTGGAAATAGCCGATCTACAAGCTCACAATGTGTCGCGATGCGACGCGTTGTGAGCTTGTAGATCTGCTATTTCCACAATTTTTTACTTTAAAAATATATATATGAAAATGTTTCAACATGGAAACGATTATGACGATTATGAAAAATAATCACGATCATGTCAAATAATCGCGATTAGACAATTATGTAATAATTGTGACAGCCCTAAGTATACCTGTAAATCAGGCTTTACAGTAGGTCTCGCTCCTCGTCTCCTCCCCCCCGCCCAGTCCTTATCTGTAGGTACAGTGCAATGCGGCATGCACCCCCCCCCCCCCCCCCCCCCCCCCCCATGGCGAATCGTGCTGCTAAAACTGTGACTCAATACTCCCAGGGATGCAGACATGTGCGCCAACTCCCACGTAGCCCTATTTAAAGACTTAACTCTGGGCTATAGTGCGAATTCTCTGTCTCTGACAGACTAATGTGTGGGACTCCGGTATAGAACATCAAAGAATTTTCCCAACGCCGTTCGTTGCAAGATCCGAATCAGAACGCCGCATCCCTCACAGTCCCCCAGGATTATATTGTGCTCTTTCTTCCCCTCTTGTTTTATTCATGGCTACTTGCCATGTTATTTGTTACTCCCCGTGTATATTTTTATCACCTGGTCCTTTTCCCCCCATAGAACCTGGGCGCTGGCCCTATTCATCAATTTAACACGCGCGCTTTTCTGGCCCCCAGTAATTGACTTTCAAAACAGGGGCGATAAATCTCACCTATACAAACAATAATACTTCAGAGATTAAAGACATTAGCATGGAAACCCACGCTGCATCGTGGGAAAAGTTATTGATGTGCCAAACTGCTCCCTCCACGGCTCCCATGACGCTGGCCAAATGCAATAATCTAGAAATCTAGTCATGGCAAGAGGAAACGCAAAACTCATTTCTCCAATATTTACGTCCCCCCCCCTTCATCTTACACATTCTTTATCGAGGACAGCGAGGTGCGGTAGGCTCCCGTAAATCCATTTCAACGTTATTATATCTACACTCCGCCAGAATAACCTTAAAGGTTATACTATTTGCAATTCTCCTGTGTGTCATGTTTTCATTGAAAGGCTAATGGCAATGAACTGGCAACGCGTAAACGTGCAATGTTCACGATGGAGTTAAATTAACAAGGGGAAATTGCTGCTGACTGCGTGCTCTGCGGCGGCTCGTTAAGGCGTTCGTTAGGGGTCTCCTAATTGCCGTACGGCGCAAAACCTCCGGGCCACGCACACACACACACGCTGCCTCGTCTGCAGGCTGGAGATGTGGGCGACGGCCGGGCCAGACGCACTGTGCTGCTGCTGCACTGCAGAGCTGACTTTAAATGTAAGTAGGGCAGAGGCTCTGTGTGCATGTGTGCGTGTGTGAGTGTGTGTGTGTGTGTGTGTGTGTGTGTGTGTGTGTGTGTGTGTGTGTGTGTGTGTGTGTGTGTGTGCACAAGCACGTGCATGCCTGTGCAAAAGGCTAGAGAAAGCTAGACAAAGACAAGGGAGACAGAGAGAGAGAGAGAGAGAGAGAGAGAGAGAGAGAGAGAGCGAGGGAAGGAACAAGCAGAAGAGAAACGAAAGCAGAGAAAGGAAAGCGAATGCAGCCAAGGAATGTTCTGCCAAAGCTCCACATTTCCACATGGATGACACATGTCCTCTAGGAGAAGAGCCACACACACACACACACTCGTGCACGCGCACACACACACACACACACACACACACACACACACACACGGTCAACCACACAAGGATAGGGCAGGGTACACAGTAAACTCCTCAGTGTTTAACTCTGAGAGCTACGGGTCCTATACACTCAGGTTAAATCAGATTCTACTGTGTGCATGGTAGGGGTGGGACCATATGAACATTTCATATCACGATTATTGTGTCAAAATAAATCGTGATATACGATATTGTTGCGATAATCAAAATCCATTATCCTGGGAACATCTGCCAAAAAATAGCAGATCTAGCTATCTAGCACAACGCAACGTGATGCGTTGTGAGCTTGTAGATCGGCATTTTTTTTGGCATAGACATTTGATAGAGTGAAAAAAAGAGTACGTAAATTGTAAGTACCTTTTACCAATAGAGGATTTAAGTGGTGCCGGATATGCAGCTCGGCAAATAAAAGGTGAATTGATCCCCGATATCACGATGAATTAAATCTCCACGATACGATTATCGTGAGTGTTTTTCATACCATGTAGTCTTGAGGTGCCTCCCGGCATAAAATGGTCAAACAAACACCTCCAAGACATCTGTAATACCGTACGGCTGTAATTGATATAAATGCACCATTTACAGCTGCAATCTGGAACGTGTTTTAATGAATAAAACCTGACATATCTGAGTATGTTAATACAATATGCTGTTAACTAGCGCATGTCTGCCGTGGTTGGAGCCGAGGTGGCCTCCCTACTCTCCCACTCTTCCATTAGTTTCAACTGAAGCTGTAACAAAAGCAGGCTCCTAGTGTGGAGTGGAGTAAGGCCTCGTTCCTTTTTCTTCCTCCTCCAGATGAAGAAAAATGTGAGCGCTAAGGGGAGGAAATGGGAAGAAGTCCTTGGGGATAAGGAGGGGGGGGGGGGGGGGGAGACTGTCAAGAAGTCATTGAGAGCAGGGGGTTAGAGGAGACAGGTGAGAGAGCAGGTTGTTAGGGGAGACAGGTAAGAGCAGGGACGTGCAGAGAATGCAGGGGCTGACATTTACAAAAGGGCTTTTTAGAGAAAATATCGAAAATAGCAGACCTTCAAGCTCACAACGCGCCGCAGCGGCTATTTTCGTTGCTTGATACCACACTGAACTAAGCATAATCAAGTGAACACTGGAGATGTGGCGTAACGGCATGGATTTCTACACAGAGTGGGCAATTCTTTTGACATAAGATGCTGCATTCAAGTTCATGAGAGTTTGGACAAGGCAATTCTCTTCTTGAATGCTGCCTTCAGGTATATGGCATGGAAAGGGTGGCATTTGCATTTCTTTCACCATAGTATTCATGGTCTGGAGAGGGCACTTTTTACAGACAAGTAAAAAGGGCAGGGTGCTCAAGCCCCCTTTGACGTCAATGTGTGCACGTGCCTGGGTAAGAGAGCAGGCTGTTAGACTGGTAAGAGAGAGCAGGGGGTTATGGGAGAGAAAGGTAAAAGAGAAGGTTGTTATAGGAGAGACAGACAGGTAGGCTCACAGCACACAAAGAAAGATCTCCAGCTCCCCATCTGGCTTCATCAGTGACATTGAGCTATAGAAAACATCTACAGCGCATCAACTCTTCTCCTCGTCTCTCTATACTAGGATGACAGTGTTCCCACACAATTACAGTACCCTCTCACTCCCCGCTCTCTCTCTCTCTCTCTCTCTCTCTCGCTCTCTCTCTCTCTCGCACCCTCCCTCTCGGCTTTTTTTGCAGCCGCCGATTTTACACAATAGGCAAAGGCAGCAGCGCCGAGAGCATCTGACCCATTAAAAGCCTAAACAAAGAGCTAACATGCTACAGTACTGTAGCTGCTGCGGCTAAGGCTAAATATAAAAAACCAACAAATGAGGCAATTAAGCTCGGGCCCCTGCCTCGTTAGGCCACTGCTGCGCACGATCGATCCTCGGCCCAGGAGCCCATCACACAACTGATCACTGGCTGTCACCCTGCTGCTGGGCATGAGCACTGCACGCACGCACACACGCACGCACACACGCACGCACACACACACGCCCGCGCGCACACACACACGCGCGCGCACACACACACACACACAAGCGCGCACACAAGCGCGCACGCACGCACACAGCTCCAGCAGTCTCAGCTAGCAACTAACAATTAGTGTTTCTCCCTACAGCTCTCACACATCCTACTCTCTCTCTCTCTCTGTTTCCTTCTGTCGCTGTTGATCTCCAAGTCATTAGCAGCAGCATTACACCTTTTCATCATGCACGTAATAACACTGATGTGTTGCAAGTAGTGGTGGAACCGTGGAAAAAGTACTCGCATGTTTTACTTAAGTAAAAGTATCAATACTGCAATATATATCGTCGTTGGTGGAAACCTTGTACTGTATGTCCAAAACCGTTTGTTTTGTATTTATCATTTTTAAAATGATTTAAACTAGTGAAAACAGCCGATCTACAAGCACACAACGCCTCGCACCGCGAGGCGTTGTGTGCTTGTAGATCAGCTGTTTTCACTACTTTTGTGCGACGCCCTTGTGTGAGGAAGAAGTGCTTTACTTTGCGAGAAAATGTACAAATTTGAAACTTGGAGATACAAGGTTTCTGTCCGGCAGTGACGATAAATCACACCAAAGTATGGCTGGCGGCTGATAAACACTTGTTATTCTCAGCCGTTTTTTGCAGCCAGCGGCTTCTCCCAATAACCAATGACACACGTAGCTTCAACCACTTGTCACTTCCTGGGTTTTTGGGACGGTCTGCCTTCGATTCACCCGATTGGACAGAGGGGGAAAACAGTGCTTCAAGCATGAACACAAGGTTTGTGTGGCATGCTGAAAGCTACGCAAGACCATAAATTAGGGATGGTCCGATCAGGTTTTTTGGAACCGATCACCGAGCACCGATCACAAAAGTTTGATCACCCGATACCGATCAATCACCGATCCGATCAAGTTATTATTTATATATTATTTATATTTTCTAAATGTTAATGTTTTAACTTTAATTAATTAATTCACTCATGAATTCATTTATATATTTGCCTTATAGTTATTTACCAGCATTACTATGTATTTATTATCATAGCAGTAACTAATTATTCCTTCAGCACTGTGGAAATCAATACCCCAAAATGGCCTCAAGTGGGCATACTGAACGGCTGGTTGATCGGATGCACTGATCGGATCGGATCGGTGAATTTACCTTTTGATCTAAACCACCGATTATCGCCAATCACGCTTTGATCGGCCCGATCCGATCCATTGCCGATTGATCGGTAACATCTCTACCATAAATCCACGCCATTTCCATTGAAATGCATTGCCAGAATCCACTCTCATAGGTAGAATATTTGGGCGGTTTGACCGTGCCCTTACAAGTAAAAGGCCAGAATTCAAAATGTACTTGAGTAAAAGTATGAAAGTGTTGGTATCAAAATGTACTTAAAGTACCAAAAGTTAAAGTACAAAATGTTTGAAAATATGAGACCCGTTGTGAGCTTGTAGATCGGATATTTTCAAAAGCCAAGGTATAAAATAGGACTAAAGTGGTTCATGTATGTTTTATAATATTATAATTTATATCTGCAAAGTAACTAGTAGCTAACACACACACACACACACACACACACACACACACACACACACACACACACACACACACACACACACACACACACACACACACACACACACACACACACACACACACACACACACACACACACACACACACACACACACACAGAGGACCACCTTTGCAACAAGACAAAGAGCCACCTGCTGGTGCTCAATTAAAAAAGTCCAATTGCTTTCGATCGCCACTGTTTGAGAAGTGCACGTTGCGTTTTGTGTACATGTGCATCTCCTGGGGGGGGGGGGGGGGGGGGTGCACTTGGTGGGGGATCGAGGTCTGCCTGAGTGTGATGAGAAACTATTTGCTAACATATCCCATTATGAAGGGGAAGCGTGGTTGTTTAGTGCTCATTTGTAGAGAGGAGAAGAGGATCTCTCACTGTGAACAAAATAGGTCAGGCAGCAGACATGACAAGCAATCCATGGGGATAGACGGGAGATCAAAGGAACCCATCTAATCACCCCTGGCTCTGTGGAATACCACCATGTATTTACGGTACACTGTAGGTCAAGGGCAGCATATTCAGCTAATTGTGTGTGTGTGTGTGTGTGTGTGGGTGTGCGTGTGTGTGTGCGTGTGTGTGTGTGTGCGTGTGTGGTCGCTACACCAATAGCGGGGTAGGACGAAGGAGACAGAGAGGGAGTTTGATTGAGAGGAGGAGGCCGAGAGGCGCGGTGGAACCGAGATGGAACACTGGCTGACATTCTGCAGAGAGTACAGTACAGTACAGTACAGTACACAGCCCACACATGACTGACTGCATGAGTGTGTGCCATGCATGGAAAAGACACAGAGAGCGTCAGAAGGTGATAGGGCAGTTCTGCTTGTGTGGTCTGACTTTATTCCTGGCTCACACACGCACACACACGCACGCACGCATGCAGCACGCACACACACACACACACACACACAGTGCACGCACACACACACCCCCCTCAGGAGACCACACACCAGACTTTTCAAGGTTACATCTGCACAGAAAAGACCACCAAATCACCTGCGCACACTGGCCCCATTGTGTAAAATGGTTCTATATATGGCTCAGGACGACGCCAGGGAAACACTCAGGTGTTAAAGCCTCAGCGGTGACATCAGGGCCTCTGCGGTTTTTAAATGGCAAACCGTGCTGCTCACGCTGCAAGTCCCACTTCATGGCTATTTCAAGGTAACCCACGTCCGTCGGGCAATCTCGTGCATCACGCCGTGGCTCTGGCGCACCGAGGGAATTGCCACCTAGCTGGGCCGAAACTATTTCAATTAATGCCCCTGTCCAGAATGATCAAGGGACTCGTGAGTCCTCTGTCTCCGCATCTAATTGCTTCCCTCATTTACATCAAAGGGAAACGCAACAAAGTCAGCGAGGGCGCCACCATAGATAAAACAAGCAAGCTGGCTTATCGTGGCGCAGGCAGTGTGTTGTGTGTGATTACCCTATTAGGTTCACAATGAACTCTGATTAGCTTAGCCTCCTAGCTCCTCCCTCCGTCTCCCCCATACCTATAGTAGGTAGACGGTTAGGTTCCCTCTCCCATCAGGGATTGATTAGCCTGCTGTCATAATTAATGTTGCGTGGCACAGGAGAACAACTCCCCTAAAGGGAGGGCTGAGGCATCAGGTTGGGTTGGGGAATGTGGGAGTGTCTTTAATCAGAAGGTCTTGGATAGAACCGTGCACTGATTGCTGATTACTGGCCATGTCAGAACTATTAGGTAGCGCAGCCGATTTAATCGCAGCACCATGATGTGTGTTTAGAAGTGCCATATGTGCCCGGGCTTGTGATGTAAAGGGGTGTACACACTGAAATAAACAAAAATGGTGATGAATACGACTACTAGTGGTTCTTTGGCTTGTGATCATTGGGGAACTTCATTTGGTGCTATACCCACAACTTTCCAACATCCCATCGTGCATTGCGCAGAAGTTGCACGGAGCTTCCGGCGCCGCAGCCGAGTGTGATCTACAAGCTCACAACGGCTGCATCTGTGACACGTCGCGACGTGAGCTTGTATGTCTGCAGTTTACCGGAAGTGTGGTGCAAAACATTCTCCGGTAAATTCCCGCGGAAAGAGGTGGATAGAAGGGAGTTATATAGAACCATTAGGGTTGTCTAAATCAGTGGTTCTCAACCTTTTCAGGCCGCGACCCCCAAAATAATCATATTTTAACTGGGGATCCCCCACCCTGACGAGCGTTAAGAGTTGAGGCATTACATTTGGTATAACACGGTTCTATTGTGAAAATAGCAGATCTACAGTACATGCTCACAACGCCGAGCATGTATATCGTCTATTGTCACAATTTCGGCCTAATATTTGACAATTTGGCCAATGTTTAATTCGTCATTTTAGAGGTATTAAAAAAGTCCTTAAAATGTCACTTTAGAAATGTTCAGATACCCTCTATACACTTTAACTTTATGTTGGTTTGTTTACTGTAAAAACTAAAATGTTGCACATTAGGTTAATCATCTGGGGACCCCCCATAATAATTTGGGGACCCCCCTGGGTCTAAATTAACCTGAAGAACCAGTAGAGTTTAGAGAAAGAGAACTATACAGTCTTAACCCCGTAGTTATTACTTAGTCCCCTCCTTTTTCTATTCACCAGCAATATTCAATCTACAAGCCAACAATGGTGCAACCCGTTGTGGGCTTGTAGATCTGCTATATTTCCTGGAATATTTTCCTACAATGACACGATATGACATCATGTCATATTATGACATGATGAGACAGAACAGAAGGTCAGAATGAATAAGGAGTGTTGAGCGTGGAGGGGGCAAAGGCTTTCAGGGGCCGGGGAAACAAGAGGAGCTTGGTGAAGATGTGAGGACACTGCATGTCAAATGAATAATTCCTTGTGCTGTTCCTCTGTCAGTCTTTGAGCATGCGGCGCTCTGTCAAAGCAGACACCTCAAAGGAACTCCACAACTTAAATCACGCTTACTTGACCTCAGCTGCCCCACCCCGCCCCCACCCCTCATACAGTACCTCAGAGATAAGGGAAGACAGGTGGAGGAAGCCAGATGGAGGGGAATATTTAATGTAGCACAAGAGAGATCTGAAATGACATTCTATTATTTTTTTATGTATTTTATTCTAACCCTTTATTGATAGGACAGTAGACTGACTGGAAATGAGGAGAGAGATGGGGAGTGACACGCAGCAAAGGTAGTCGGGATCGGGAATCGAACCAGCGACACGCTGTCAGGCTACACTGAGCTTATGTGGTATGCGCCTGGACCGCTATAGGCCAGTTTCCTACATTTTGTTTTAAATTATAATTTTTTCAAAACATTTTCAAAAAACATTCCCAAAAAGGCTAAAGTTTTCATTAATTAAAAAACTAATTCCAAGATTTTTTCAGTAATTTCATAGAAATTCAAAGAAATTCCATACATTTTGAAAACAAATGTTTAAGAAGTAGTGAGAACAGCGGATCTACAAGCTCACAACGCGGCGCAAAGCGGCGTGTTGTGAGCTTGTAGATCGGCTGTTTTCACTAGTTTGGGCCCCGGGCAAATGTCTAATTTCTCTTTTGGGTGACTGGCTAAAAGTTTGGCAACCACTGGTATACAGTAATATCTTTTTCTGCCCTAACGCAAAACTATGGTTAAGTACTGTAATGCGGGGGGACCTGAAACAGACACCATCGTATGAAAATGTAAGACAGGGCATCCAAATGTTCACAGACCGAAAGGTGGCTCTTGTATCCATCTAATCTCACAACTGAAAAGATGGTCCAGTAAGGGTCTCAGAACTAAATGAACACTGGATTTTACTGTGCAGTGATGAATTGTATGTCTTTGGTTCCCTGCAGAAACCTCATGTTGCAATAGTGAAATGGAATTTGTGTTTTTGTACTTTTATGTTTAAAATGACAAATGTCTTGACACTACAGAAAGCTTAATCAAGAAGGACCGAAAATTAACCAATACTTTTAAACAGCCTAAATACGTTTAACCACATCCCTATTCTGGGGAAAAAGGAGCTGACATAGCCATCAGCCCTGGGGGACAGTATATGCCGTATATTCATAAAGGTTTTAAGTAAGGGTTGTTGGTGAAGTTGATAAAGGGGAGTGTATTAAGCTCTCAATCCTATATAGTACTGAAGTACTGCATAGAGTATACGATTATTTGACTTCCCCAGTGATCCTAGATCACTCCTGTTCTCAGAAAACTGAATCAATACACCCTCAGGAACGTTGTTGCCAAGATGCAATGTACTCAGAGGGAAACAGAACAGGGCGTGCCTGCTTGTCAGCAGCAGTGATGGAGTTTGCAGATCAGTTAGTGTTCCCTCAGCAGGGCCTGGTGCGCTGCCCTGCGCTGCTGCTGCTACACCACTGGGGTGATTTGTGAGAGCAGGAATGTGGCATGTCAGGCAGCCAGTGCGCCAGCCAATCAATTATTCAGGACAAATGCAGCCTTGTGCAGCTACAAGAAGCAAGGGGATGGAAACAGAGGAACAGAGAGAGGTTGCATACACATGGTATGACTAGGAGTCTTGTACTGTACCAGCAGTGGATGCAGGGACAGGGGGATAGGGAGAGAGAGAATGACAGGGAGAGAGAAAGAGAGATAGAGACATGCAGGCAGAGTGAAGAAGAAGCTCAGTGTGTTATTTATGTAAAATGGTCCCAGTCCTGGGCTCACAAAAAAGGGATAAATAGAGGCCGAACTTTGACCGATTTTTGGGTCCTAGACCACCAAATAACAATGTTTTGACCGATATTTTGACATTTGAAAAACGTGGATTTGATTAAAGTTTCTATTTGACAAATTTTAACTTATTAAGTAAAATAGAAATGATTCTTATTTAAGTATGCAGTATATACTTCAATATTTGAAAATACATTAATTATACAATGAACAAGCAAACAAGTACATATAGAATACACGCTCACAAACTCACAACACGCCGCAACTCGATGCATTGTGAGCTTGTAGATGATAAAGATTTGCTATTTATTTTTATTTTTCAAAAGTTTTAAAATCAGCACACATCAGCTAGATAAGTGCCAATACAGATGTTCTTAAAGAAGTCAAATAATAGGGGTGCCGATGGCCAAGTGGTCGGGCGCATACCACATAGGCTCGATTCCAAGTTCGATTCCCAAGCCCAGTGGTGGATTTGCTGCATGTCATCCCCACAACTCTCTCCTGTGTAGTGTAGTATCAAAGATAAAGGCAGAAAGGCTCCCAAAAAATATAAACAAAGAAAAAAATAAAGTCAAATAATGACCGATATATTGGCCAAACCGATATATCGGTCAGGCTCTACTGCGCTCACAAACAAGAGATGGATATGCCAGACAATTAAGAGAGAGCAAAGAGCTGCCAGGGGATGCAGAGGAAGGGAACACATTGCTGTCTGTCTGACCCATTTAGCAAATGAACAGACACAAAAACAGCTCCACAATATAGCCCTCACACAGCGATAGAACAGATCTGACCACCCCTTTTTTCCTAGTAAACAACACTAACCAAAGCCTGCAGAGTTGAGAATAGCTTTTTAAGTGAGACATTTCTATTTCGCAATGCTGGTTTCATTTTGGGCAGCGTTACACAAGTCTTTCTCAGGCTCGTTGCTGTGACCATCCGTTCCACAGGCTTCTGAATAAAACATCAACAAACGTCCAGTGTCCTGGAAGCTGTTCTAACCGATGTAAACAGGCACATGCAGACTCATGCATTTGCACAATCAGTAATGCAAATGCAACCTCACCACGTCTAGATTATATCACTAAGACACCAGTGCACATTGGAATATTAGCCTTCTATACTAGCCGATCTGCTATTTGTGGTGAGTGTGTGTGTGTGTGTGTGTGTGTGTGTGTGTGTGTGTGTGTGTGTGTGTGTGTGTGTGTGTGTGTGTGTGTGTGTGTGTGGCATTAGGGATGCTAGGAACCCTTGCAAGTGGTTAAGGCAAGGTGTTCCAGGTATTCAGGAGCTTACTGGATTGGACAGAATGGACACTTAGTCGATAGTCATGTAGGCCACAAAATGGGGCAATGTTTCTGAGAAGCATGGCGCATGTGGGAGAAATATGGCCATTGATCGCCACAACGGCCCTCCCTCCACCCGAGAGCTCGAGCTGCAGACTGGAGTGAAGAACACAATCTGTACTGACACCATAAACATGCAGCTTTTATTTTCTATTGCAAGACAACTCGTATATTTTATGCGTTAATGACTTGGTGCTCTACTGGCAGGATAGCAGTAATGGAATTACACACTTCCAGACCCCATGACAACATAACGCTGTTCAATAAACATGAGAGCAATACTACACATGTTCAATCTTCAGATGCAGTATGAGCTGGCCGAGTCAGGCACACTCTAGCCTGTTAGGTCCTGAAAAATGTCAGTGTAAAAGTAATGAGCAAATGCATTACCTTTCTGAGATTGGGTTTGAGCTTATCCCAGCTTTGGTCTAGCTGACAAACTCTGAGCCCTACCAAGAGGCTATGTGGAATCTTCTCTAGCCAAGTAAGATAATTGCGTAGGCCTTCACACATTCAGGATTCTGAGCAGTAGTCATTTTCTATGTATTGTTGCCAAAGCATACTGCATATACAGTATAGTGTATATATGAAAACATTCAATATCGTGTGTTAGAAAATATAGTGATAAAAAGGCTGTTGTTGTGTTTGGCCCTGTGGTGGAGACCAGGCTTGAGGGGTGCATGGCACTCACCTGAGGCAGCAAGCTGGGGCCCCGCAGCATTCTGTGCCCCCGCAGGTGTTGGGGGCATTGGCCTGTGCCAGGGCTTGGCAGCAGGTGGGCCCGCTCTCAACACCCCCACGTACTCCACAAAGGTCCCTGGGAAGTCTCCCTTCTCCTTGGTCCTCTCGTTGGTGCCATGCAGCCAGCCTTTGGGGGTTCGCTCGTCTCCTTCCTGGTAGTCCACTCCTGCCGCAGCCACCAGAGAGGCCCAGGGTACGGTGAGGAGGTCACCCGGCTGGAGACTGATGTCATCACCACGCTCTCGCTTGTACTCAAAGACTGCCCGGTACTGAAAGCTGTCAGACGCCATGATAACAGTTCATGGGGTGGGTTCGGGGACGGGGTGGAAGGGGTTACAAAGCCAAGACACAAATGCTGGCTGAAATGTGCTGTGGCCAGTTGATGTCAGTCACTCAGTAAGAGAAAAATAAAGAGAATAAAAAGGCTTGGAGAATAGAAATATCTGTTAAAATCCCTGAGGTGGAACCGAAGCTCCACATCTAATCCTGGGAAAATGTTGGATGGTGCCTGAGAGTTGCTGTGTCGCAGTGACTTGGATGACGCGGTAAAAAATAAGCTCGTAAAAATGTTATCCCTGAGGTGGAATCCCTTGAAGCACCTGAATTCTGGAAACCTTTGAGACCGACAGTCCACTTTCTTTTCAGTCCGAGGGGGTTGAAACAGCACCAGAAATCAATTCCTCCGGTTACAATGAAACTTTATGAAACCTATACGCCCTAATAATAATGTCGGCGGGTCTGTGTCTGCCCTCCAGACAGTCCCTGGTTTTGGTCACACACGTCTAGCAAATCTTAGCCGCTGTTAACAGTCTGCCAGTCGATCACAGCTTTCCAGTCAGAGGCCTGAGTGCTTTGTGTCTCCGCATGGGCAGACTGGGCAGCAGCAAGGCAGACAGACAATCCACCAGGCTGTGTGTGCCTTACTGGGAAGAGGAAAGGAGGGGTGAGAGTGGGTGGATGGTGGGGAGGGAGGGCTGCACGAGTAGGGTGGCACAGTTGGCTATTCTAGGACAGGGTGACCTGTAGATGATGCCCTGAGGTTCTGCAGGGACGTTGCGATGTCCTGTGTGAGGAGCCCGCTGGGAATATGGCAGGCTACGGGGTCTGTTGTCCTCAGGTACAACAACACCCACGCGCGCACAGACACACACCTGAGTAAATCCACTGCAGTGCAGAATTTTGGCTTCTTATTCAGCGCGCCCCTGTGTGCAATCCTCTGCACACAGCTCTTTCTCTCCTATGCAGTCTTCTTTCTTTCTCTCTCGCTCTCTCTCTCTCACATGTCCCAGTACAGCAGACAGATGCACCTGAAAACTTAAATAAAGTTGCAATGTTATTACCATGCAGCATTTTCCTTATTTTTTTGTTAAACTAGTATTATTATGTTCCCATTAGCATCAGTTGTTGGTATAATACATGTTTAGATAATAGATATACATTTATAAAAACATTAACTGAGGTCAGAATGTTATAGACAGTCACTGAGTAAATGACAATATAATATCTGTATAAACACCTATAAATCAGGAGAAATACAGGGTATCTAAATAGTTCATGTATGCACATACCAGCAATTCTGCTATGAGAGCAAAGCAATACAAACAGAGTCTATACATACAATACAAATCGTGACTAGGCGATATAAGAACTTCAGAGCGCAGCAGTAGTCTGGCCGACAACTCGACTGCACTAGTAGTCTCAGTCTGCCACACTCTCCAACCCAGACACAAATAGACGGAGCAAACTCACCGTTCCCAACAGCGCCCGACGAGCGCGCACAAACCGTCCGCTGACCGGCACCGGTCCTCCGCTCAATACGCGCTATATCAGTTCCCCGAGACCGAACCCAGACAGTCCTTACAAGCCCATCAAAATAGATGCGTGGCTGGCTGGCTCCACCAGACAGACAGCCCCAGCTGAACCACTGTAGTAAGCGGCAGTGCTGATGTCAGTAAACCACACCCCCAGCGTCTGCACATTATACCAGCGGCGCCAGTTCAGAACAAGCAAAGGTATGGCAACATGACTGGTGTCCTGCACGCGCGCACACCAGTCATGTTGCCATACCTTAGCAACAGGCACGATTACAGTACTTTTTATTATTTTCCCCCTGTAGCCGAGGTGTGGCAGCTGCCATAGCTTGCCATACCCAATTGACGCCTCTGGAGAGGAGAGGAGAGCGGGGGAGAGTAGAGAAGGGGAAAGGAGAGGGGAGGAGAGGAGACAGAACCGGCGCACCATCCGCCGAGTGTTTTATAGGCCGTCCGTACGACCGGTGTCGCGCGCCCGAAAACAGCCGATCTGCAAGCCCACAGCGCGTCGCGAAAACTACGGACTGTGGGCTTGCAGAGTGGCTGTTTTTTTTCCCCCGGGCACGCGGCACCGTCGTACGGACGACGCTCAAACCAAGGCTGCACTGCAGCAAGAGCAAGCAGAAAAGCCTTCTGTGACCTGCTTATTATGTCGAGCCTATTCATTTGTAAAAAGAAAAAGGAAAAAGGTTGGGGGAAAGCGTTTGACATTTGTTGTCTTATAGTCTACCCTAATTTGGCCGAGATGTTGCGGTCGTTTCGTTATTATGTTGAAAAGGCAAGCAAGAGCAGACGTGGCAGAATATTAAGGCTATCACGACGACAAGGACTGCTGCTGCGCTCACTCTGCAGAGCAGAGAGTGATGAATTATGTAACATCAATCTGACCTGGAATGTAGCCGCATCTCACGCTGCGTTTGTTAGGGAAGGGATCAGGGTTGTGTTACGGACGGGTATTGGGACACAGTCAGTCAGTCAGTCAGTCACACTAGCTGCAACTTCAGCCATCAACCACCTGCATCCAAGCAAGCATCATCATCACACCAGCCAGACTGCTACGTCATGACGGTCATGTTCACGTGTCTGGGGAGAGGGGCCTATATACTGGAGGAGGGTATGAACTGCAGGACTTTGACTTTAGGACATAACAATATTATAAGTGTCCACAGACAGTCCACACTCCACACACTGAATCATGCTCATATTGAGATTGATTGATTGATTGATTGATTGATTGATTGATTGATTGAGTGATTGAAGTATTTATTTGAAGATTGCATAGGGTAAACAAAGTCCAGTTTCACTGGTACAAGGTCAACTATAGTGAAACTCAGGTAAGTCTTGCAGCTTTTTTCCAAGGAGATCGTTATAGGGCATTCCACATTTTAGTGGTATAGCAGAAGAACACATTTGACCATTTGTTTGAGTCGACTGTGGGTTGAACACGCTCTGTGGCGCTGCCTCTGGTTTTGTAATTGTGGACATCCTTGATGTTTTGGAAGTACAGTATTTTGTCAGGTAGGCTACATACCCATAGTGGAGTAGTGTATCTTGTACACCAGGCCCATTGCACAGGGGCGTCACACCAAATTCTGGGCCCTGGGTACAAGGATTCACTGCGGGCCCCTCATGAATGTTTACTATTGAAAAATATCGTGAAAATGTGTGCAAGAAACCTATGTCAAGGACCCCCAAGATGATATGTATTTGGCCACGGACCCCGATCTCAAAATATTTAGTTCCAGGGACCCCCAGAAGCAAAATTTGAGTTATAAATGTTCGCTTAAAAAATACATATACTATTCAAAGATTTTCACAACATTTTTCACAACTTTAAAAAAATAGCAGATCTACAAGCTCGCAGCGCAGCACTCAGTGCCACGCTGTGAGCTTGTATATCTGCTATTTTTCAATAGATAAAGTTATTAGGGCCCCTCCACCTTGGGCCCCAGTACTCAGTCCCACTTTCCTACCCCTTGTGACGCCCCTGCCATTGCAAGATGCTGTACTCTGTCATCTACTCTGA
The DNA here is from genome assembly GCF_963921795.1 of Nannobrachium achirus. NCBI lineage: Eukaryota > Metazoa > Chordata > Actinopteri > Myctophiformes > Myctophidae > Nannobrachium > Nannobrachium achirus. The sequence goes on from NC_137810.1 coordinate 31,389,136, forward strand.
GCCACCCCACGCTAGACTGGTAAGTAGGGTTGAGGTGAGTCCAAGGAGGAAGGTTAAGCAGGACCCTAATTAATTAGTTTGTTTTGGGCTGTTTGGAGCCTTGTTTTTAGGGCCTTTGGGGCATCACGATACCATACGTCATGGGTATTCAACTGGCGGCCCACGGGCCAAATGTGGCCCTTGGAGCAAAAAAAGTGAAAGTTATCCATAAGTTTCCAACATCCCATCGTGCATTGCGCAGAAATTGGACGGAGCTTCCGGCGCCGCAGCCGAGTGTGATCTACAAGCTCACAACGGCTGCATCTGCGACGTGACGTGAGCTTGTATGTCTGCTGTTAACCGGAAGTGTGGTGCAGTGTGGTGCAAAACATTCTCCAGTAAATTCCCACGGAAAGAGGTGGATAGGCTTGGTTTGTGCTATATGTAATGTAAGCTTATATATCTATTAATCACAGTAATCCTCAATCATATTCCATCATATTCAAGTGAAGTGACTCGGCCGGGACCGTTAGTCCGGCCCCCGGCCCCTTGGGTTTCTGACAATGTGGCCCCCTGAACAATTTAATTTAATACCCCTGCCATACGTGAACTCCATAGTCATAGAGGGGCAGAATGATTGATCCTCTGTATGAAACGGGTTCGTTGGTTGATTTTTTTGATTACCTTTGTAGTAATTCTTTCACTGGATAGATTAGCCTCAAAGGTGTAACCCAAGTAGGTAATTTAGTTTTTCCGTGTTAATACATTGTCACCCACTTTGACTGTGAAGTTATCGACCTTGTTGAGGATATGATTTGATTCAAAGAGGATGGATTCGGTTTTGCCCAGGTGTATAATTTGTTGTCATTGAGCCAGGTGCCGATCTTATTGCCACCATCTGTCTTTCTGTGTCAGTACACATTTTTACAGTCTAATGTCTATGGGTTGGTTCCCTTTGATTTGACTGCAGTGTAAATCCGGCCTTAAAGGTGTGAACCTAATCTGTCAGCCCAAAGCTGCCCTGCGTCTACATATCTGCTTTGGTTACCGTGGTAACGACGTAGGCGTCATTACGTTACGTCACAACGTTGATCACGTTCAGGAAATGCGACATAACAGAAAGGGCGACAACAACAAAAACAAACAGACGTTACAATATTATTTTTCTCTTTTCTTTACTCTTGTGTTTCGCTCTTCTCTTTGATTTTATCTATTTAGCTCACGTGTTTTCTCTCTCCTCTCTTGTTTTTCACATGTGCTCAGCGCGCTGTAATCAAATAGTAAATACTCGCGCTCTGTAATGACGTCATTACAGTGGCGCCTCGCGCTCGGGTCGCGCAGCAAGTGACGTTTGGACAGTTTGATGTGACTTGCATGTGACCTGCGTATAATTATATGGGGTGGATGTGGTTACTGCTTTCAGACTGAGACAGATGTCCTGAAATCCGATTTGAATCGGATTTGAAACCACCTCTGGATGTGGTTTTTCAAAATCGGATTTCATGTGACCTGCATGTGACCTGTCTGCATTTAGACTATTTAAAAAAAATCACACCCAGTGTGAAGTTAGCGGTGGTAGTGCTTGCATAACGTCTTCAGACTTAAGTCTAAGATGTACAGGCTACAGACACACACACACACAATGCTATGGCAAAACATGACATGTACAGGCTATACAGACACACACACACGGCCATGCTATGGAGCGATCTACCACCGCTCAAAAATCTGATTCCACTTTTTATGTGACACAGATCTGATTCAGGCTAGATTTGGGTGGCAGTGTAAATCAGGCCTAAGTGACTTGTCACACCAAGCCAGCCAATTAATGACTGCTGTGACTAATTCTACCCTTAGCCTATCAGTGCATAGGTGACAGTCTATTTAAATGCAGGTGTGTATGCCCAATCCCTTATGTCCTGATGAAGATCTATTAAGATCGAAACGATGACCAGCAATAAACCTGAGCGTAACCAGTGTGCAGGCTCTATATGTCCTTCTTCATATTTGGTAATGCCCATATATGGGCATGTTTTGACATAACATGTTGACTATCATGCAGGGGTCTCCATGGGTAACTGTTCCGATATACATCACTGGCCAGATGGCCAAGAATTGGCGCGACCACACCCGAAAGGGCACCACTTGTTCTCTCCTCACTGCTAGCCTAGATCATTTTAGGGCCTGTGTTTAATCTAGCTGTGGTCCATAGCGTTAGAAGAAGGAGAACTCCTTCTAACGCTATGGACCAGAGCTTAATCGAGTTTAATCATATATAAAATTAATAACACTTGTGTAGAAGTTTCGATCCGGTATAAAGTCAGTATAAATAGGCCTATCTAACAGAGCATGTACAAAATGATATTTTATGGTTAAAAAAGGTGTGTGTGTGTGTGTGTGTGTGTGTGTGTGTGTGTGTGTGTGTGTGTGTGTGTGTGTGTGTGTGTGAGTGTGTGTGTGTGTGTACGCGTGTGTAAAAATCTATGGATGACAGTAAGCATTTGCTAGAATAGAGTGTTATAGAGTGTCATCTCTCTCCAGCTATGTAATAAAAAAAGAAATATATTTTCAGCCAATTTCATTCAACCAGGAGAGACTATCCATTCATCAGCTTTTAGATTGCTCCAATTCCACTTTTGACCGCTAATTCCTTTGTGTCATCGCGTCCAATTTCACTTCCAAACAGAAGATTCCTTTTCAGGCCGAGATACCAATCTCATTCAATCAGCTAGAGAACTCACACATAGAATACAGGATAAACAAGTGAAATTGGAAGTGATGACATGCTGGGAACAGCAGGCTAACTACTAGTAAACTGATCAAATTCAGGCCTGCCACACATGACTGTATACTTTCAGGATAAACAATATAATTCTCTACACAGACATTACAGACATCTATCTATCTAGACGTAGACAGAGAGATAGACAGACAGACAGCTAGATAGATACAGTATGTAACACTAACTGCATGTCCAAAAATGCCATACTTATCAACGCTATGCTAACCCTGATGACGAAACAATCAGGACTGCAACATATTCAAAAATATTGCATGGAGTGCAGCAGACATGCATGCTTGCCAGACCATTGCCATCAGAGAGGGAATAATCACAAATACCATCAAATGTTTCTATAGTCCCAACTATCCATATAGCAGAAGATATAATAATTATATTTGGAATTTATATATTACTTTTCTAAGCATTGAGTGCTTAGAGAAATGATATATGAATTCACTTTACGTGTGTGTGTGTGTGTGTGTGTGTGTGTGTGTGTGTGTGTGTGTGTGTGTGTGTGTGTGTGTGTGTGTGTGTGTGTGTGTGAGTGTGTGAGTGTGTGTGTGGTTCGGAGCCTGGTCTTGGGGACTTTCAGGAGGCTGGCATCACTGGGCCTGAGGGAACGGGACGGAACATGTGGCTTGAGGAGGTCATAGAGGTATCGGGTACCCAGGTTGTGGAGTGGTTTTTAGGTGGTGATTTTAAAGTGGGTTCTTTGTTTGACAGACAGCCAGTGGAGGTTTTGGAGGACTGGTGTGATATGTTCTCTGGAGCGGGTACTGGTGAGCAGGTGGGCAGCTGAGTTTTGAACATATTGGAGATTATTGAGGGCTTTGGGGGTGAAGCCATGGAGGATGCTGCTGTTGCAGTAGTCTAGCCGGGGTGTAATGAAGGCATGGACGAGTCTTTCTGCAGCAGAAAAAGTCTTTAGTGTGTGCTGATTGATCTCAATCTGAACAAATGTGATATATTACTGGGTATGTGATATACAGTAGATAATGTAGGGTACAGTATATTTCTTTTTACAAGATAGTGGATAGAACTTTTGCAGTTTCTAACTTTATTAACCCACCTGGTGGAAAATGCAATTAAGCAATTAAGCAATTTTCTTTCTATCGATTACTCACCCCATGGAGACTTAAGTTCAATAATATTTTGGGGGTTTTGTCGCATTCATAAGACAATAGTTTGATTATAATAAATGTACCCCCATTGATTCTGGATGGAGACCCAAATGCATTTGTCTCCATCCGGATACATTTATTATAATCAAATTATTGTCGACAACAACAAAAAATAAATATCCATGAATTCAAGTGTCCATGGGGGGAGTAATCGTCATTTTGGGGGTGAACTACTCCCATAACCATTTATTTTCTCTAGAACCATTGTATCAGTTGGTGGTTAAGTAGCTGAGGAAATGACAGATGTTCCTGGCCTTGAAACCAGAGTGAGGTGATTCTGGGGGATGTACACATGTTCCACTTGTTGGGAGCCAAAGATAAATGTTCAGCTCATCAGCTAAGCGATCGTCCAGCTGCCCGCTAATTAGAGAGCCCTGTGAATAATACAACATTTCGAGAGGAGCCTGCCTGATTTCATGGTCTTAATCGCGGCTGTGAAACCGATTTTATATGGTCAGTAAACTGGAGCTGTGTCCTGTAGTTTTGGAGCGCAATGAATACAGCCATTAATCATTGATTTGTCATCTGGTATCAAAACAAAGCTGAAACAGGGTTAGGCTTAACCACACGACCCTATAGTGTCCCTATTCTGGGTATGAATAACTAAGCAAACATTTGGTGAAATCAGTAGATCTACAAGTATTGCAACGCAATGCGTTGTGAGCTTGTACATCCATTTTTGCAAAGAGAGCTGGTATACCTGTAGACAGGGTCAAAAAGAAGGGACGAAGTATAGATCCCTGCGGGACCACGGTCAAGTAAGTATAGGGTTTATGCGGTTAAATTGAAACACGGCAATAAAGTATTATGTAAAACACTTCACACTGAAAACAGAACCTTGACATATGACCGGCAGGGGGGGGGAGGAGGGGGATAAATATAAGTAGCCATGAAATGGAAATGGGGAGCAAAGCTAGAAGGGGATAAAGGTGACCAGTGTTGTCAATCATGCCTCCATGCGTCCATCCATCCACCACTGGGAGTGTGACACGGCCCGGTGCAGCGTCTTGCGTGCCTCGAATGAAAACGACCATCCGAGTCATTATTGTGCATTCTCACTGTACACGTGTTGCACCCGCGGTTGACCTCTCATTACAACACCATCCACTGCTCATTTTTCTCTTCTCATAGCAGCGGCCAACCTCTGTCATTCATCTCTTCCTGCTCCGTGGTAATGGCATTTAGGTCGTCACGTCTCTCTATATGCAAATGAGAAGTGACAGCAATCGATAGGCGGCCCGTGGAGTGACGGAGGAGATATAATGAAGATAGTGCAGGCCGTTTAGTCATGCTTGCGTCTCGGTGTCAGACGGGGATGATCATCTAATTTATGCTCTCGTATACTCTCATCTCCGCCTTTGTCTTATCTCTCTTAGCCACGGGCAAAGTAAAGAGAATGTGTAACAAGGGGGAAGAGTGGGGCTTCCCAGAGGAAACAGGCTGCTCTGCTCAGATTAAAAGTGTCAAATAACAGAAGCATCATCTCCTTGCATCATCATCTCATTGATTGTATCAGTGAGTGTGTGTTTCAGTGTCTATGTGTGTGTGCGTGTGTGTTACACTTGTGATCACGTGTGTGTCTGGTGGGTCTATGAGAGAGATGGCGCTAACTTTGGAGTGGATCATCGTGTGTGGACAGGGATTCTTTTCCAACTAAAGGACATCTGTGCACATCTTTTGAGCCCACAAGGAAAACCAACTCGACAATTGTGGAATTTGTTATGCATTTTCAAAGGTTAGTGAAAATCTCTGAAAGCGTGGCAGGGAACTACCGAAGTCGAAGTTTAATGAAAGCAATCAATGAGTTAAGATATTAGTACATGTCATCAACAAATGCAAAGAAAAAAAAGGACAATGACGGCAGAGAATGACACCTCCTTAAAATGGCGGCAGAGAATGACACCTCCTTAAAATGGTGGCGGAGAATGACACCTCCTTAAAATGGTGGCGGAGAATGACACCTCCGTTGGGAATTTGCATTTACCTCCCCTTGTGGTCTCCTGAAAGATGTCCGGTTTTGGGCAATTAGGGGTTAAGGGTCTTGCTCAGGGACACAGATCGACATTGCTGGCCTAGCCTGGAATCGTACCTGGGACAACCAGGGGCTCTGGCGCCCCAGGCGGGCTCACTAACCATGCACTCCACTATGGCCGTTTGATGTATAGTTGGTCAAATACAGTAGGCATTTGTCAGTGGAGTGGGATGTTCTGAAGCCAGATTGAAATTCATATTCACATACATATTGTATACATACATACATTCATACATAGATTGCATCTGAAGCGTTAAACCACAGCATAAGTTATTCCCACTAGCGGTGCTATTTTACAACCCAGAGCTTGGTGTGCAGAACAAATTGTTTGGACTTTTACGATGACCACAAGGACGACTCAGATACAATATTTAACCATGTCGTTTTGAGGCTTGGGGAGAGCAGCCTGGGGTCAGAACGTGTCTCTGCATACTCAGCAAATAATGTCAGCATGAACTATGGGCACATAAATCTGTGTATAAAAAGTTAAAGACAAGAGTGGTGCACATTGCGGGTGGAATTCAGGTGGCAAGGTTACAGTGGACATGGAGAGCATAGTTATAAAACAATACAACCCCTTTTCATCATCCCTAAACGTGTCCAAGAACTGAAGGGCATTTTTTATTTTCTGGTGGCTCATTTTGTGGCCAGCTGTCAAATGGCTTCATGGTTGCTGGCCTGCATGTTGCCAAACGTTACTTTTTGTCCCTTGCAGAAGACAGCTGCCCATCAGCACAAGTGTTTTGCAAATGAAGAGGATGGTGAAGGAGTGCTCTGTGAACTCCAGACATACATTACATATACATAAATACTAGGGCTGGGATGCGATTATAATAATTAATCGAATTAATTAGAGGCTTTGTAATTAATTAATCGCAATTAATCGCATTTTATTCGCATATTAATATTTGACCCGAGAAGCATTTTTTTCAAGTAACTCACATTTTGTTGTACGGGTGAATCAACAAGTGAGTTTTTTAAATCTAAATTTCACATCCACTGGGCCAAGCAAACGCTCTGATTGGCTACTTCTCCCTTTGCATTTGTTGTCTCTTCTTGTTTGGTGCATCGCTATGATCGGTATGCCGAAACTGAAGGTTCTGTGGTGCAAAAACTAAGTGCGATTAAAATGTGTTAATTTTTTTAATCACGTTAATTTTCTGTAATTAATTAATCACAATTAATCAGTTAAAGTCCCAGCCCTAATAAATACATTACATATACAGTACATAAAAATTTGAAAAGCCTTTCTAGTGGCCTGGAGTGTGGCTTAGTGGTCCGGGCACCTAGGCTCTAAAGTAGACGGGGTTCGAGTCACGTTCCAATGATCTTTACTGCATCTCACTCCCTGTTTCCTGGATCTTCACTTTCCACTATAAAGCCAGATTTTTTTGGCCACAAGCACTGTAACCTTTAGGCCACCAGTGCACCACTGCCCCCAAAATGCACACACTCACGCCCTCACACATTCACGCACGCACACACACGTGTAATGAGAAACACTAATTGGTCTTTCTGTCTTCCTGTGACATCTGCTCCTGTTCCATTAGCTCTGGTGATGGCAGGTAATATACAGTATATTACTTTACAAGAAGAAATGACTGCTTTAACACCTTCCTGACACTAGACAGATGGAACTGCAGGCCATGCAGGGCTCAGGAGCTCAGCGATAGGAAGGTAAATTGGACATCAAACTCTGTGATGATGTGGTCAAGAAGAGGGGTATCCATGTCTAAAATACTCGTCCTCCAGCGTTTCTTCTGGAGCATGTGTCACTTGCATTGTGTTTATCAGAAAGCAGAACTACTTGGTGGTAGATTCTGTCATCATCATCATTGAACAGGAAAAGACAAACGGACAGGTGAAAAGAAATTGCATCAAAAGTGATCAAGAAAGTCAATCTAAGTCTAGCTGGAGCCCTGGATACCATTGTGATTATGCTTGCACCTCTTGGTTCTCTAACACCTCCTAAAACCTTAGCTTCAGACCTCCCAAAACAAACTGATTCGACTACTACTCTGCCTTAAGCCCATGACCTTGGGTAGAAGACAGGGTTAAGCAAATATCAATGAGATTAGTCCCTCTCATAAGATAAGATACCTGTCCAACTACTTCTCCAAAGTGAATGACACCCACAACACCAGAGAAGTATGTATGTACCGGCATGTATGTATGTGTAGCAGGGTGGCAAGGAATATGCTTTTAGATCATGACTACGCCACCTTGGTGAGATCTTCACCAATAGAATGAACAAATAGTAGTTTCAGTAAATTGGGTTCCCCAAACAGAGAAGCACAATGAGGCATGAGACATGAACTTTCCCCCAAACACATTGACATTTATTTGTAAGATCACAGGAAAAACACATGTATTGCACAAGGTGACAATATTTATTAAATACCTAGCTAAAACAGTAATTACACCGTTACCATTGTATATTATAGCATAATGAGCAAACACATTAAAAGTGCTACAAATATAAAAGAGCCTTCTGGTTATAGTCGGCAACAAGAACCATTTACAGGGGCAGCAACTGTAGGTCAATCAACTCTATGCCCAACCTACATAAGAGCACAACACACATTAATCAGTCACACAAAAAGGAATCAAGAGTGCCACCATGAAGAGAGGTGCACGCAATCACGCCAAACAAACCTTTAAGGCTATATTCTACAAGAGTGAGACCTAGTGAAACCCTGTAGTAGATCGTCAGCACCACTCTGCTCTCAGGCTAGGCAAACTGCACACACATAGAGTAGAAAATGTTTACAAAATATACAGATACAGTACATCCAGCTAACTCTCTTGCTTAAATCCATTCTGTGCGTCTTTCTTCATCCTTTTCTCCTTTATTCATACCCTACTCATCCAGTCCGTGCCTCTGGTCTTTGCACCCATCAATCAATCCGTCTGTTTGTCTGTCCATCCCATCTCACTACCGCCCCCTTGAGTTGGCCGTCTCTCTTATTTTTTTCTTTCTTCTGTCCCTACCTCTTTCTCTACATCCTCTCTTGCTTCCCTCCGACCGTGTCGTGTCACGAGGAGCGCATCTGTTCGCTGGCCTCCAGCTGCATCTCACTGTAATGAGCTTGGTCACAACCAAACAACAGCTGTGGACGGCTCCCACTGCCATCGCCGAGGCACCTTGACAAGGTCACAGTTCACTCATCCAGCCTTCGTGGCGTGCGCGTGCACGCAGTGTCATATTTGCTCCAATGTCTTCCACGCTGCGTGTGTGGCCTTTGCAGTGCCCCTCGGTCGGGACTGTCTACGTGTTTTAGTGTGTGTGTCACTGTGTATACTGTGACCCCGCGTCACACCGGCGTGCATTTGGCAGCTATAATGAGACGCCTTTGCAGATGCATCAGCGCCCCGCGGCTCCATGCGCTATTGCCAATGCACGTGCTAACACACATACACTCACACACGTCGCGCACTCACATACTAATACACAATTACACATACCCATGCACGCGCCTGTATATAAAACGCGACAAGCTTGTCAGCTAGGACGTGCCCCAGCCAGCAACAGGGGTCAAGAGCTCATTGGTGGCCCAGGAGCGCTGACTCCATCCCGGGGTTTGCTAGGGGCGCCATTTCCCCCACTATGCCCGGAGAACCTGCGTGATAAGGCCTCGCTGTGTTGTCAATTCAATTATGGCCCCATGTTACTGCAGGGAACAGTTGTTTCTCTTATCGCGTTGGAACACGTGGTTTGAATTCTCAGAGGGAGAGAGGAGGAGATAGGAATACCTGGTGCAGAGACAAACCTCAGGCCAACTCTGGGGATCAATTTGAGTGTTGGAGGAGGGGGGGGGGGGGGGGTAAAGAGGATTATGGAACAGGACATATTCAAGTGGAGTTGCATTGTAAGCAAAAGCCTGGCTAAAGGCAATGAATAGATTTCAGGCCAGAGTGGGCACTCATTCCTGGTCACAAAGGATGTCCAGCTGGTCTGGTCCATCCCAACTATTATTTCCTTTTTCCCCATACACCTAATTTGTTGCACAATGCGATGTGTGTATGGATATTTGCATGTCCAATGGTGATTTTTATGTTGAATGGTGAAATGCCTTGTGATTGTATGTGTTGCAAACCATTTTCTCCATGGGGACAAATAAACTATCACACACACACACACACGCACGCACGCACACACGCACATGCGCGCACAGACACACACACACACACACACACACACACACACACACACACACACACACACACACACACACACACACACACACACACACACACGTCCAACACACTCCAACACACACGTCATTAAGATTACAGCAAATGTCCTTTAATCGCGTGGATCTGATAGCTGTCCCATAAGCATTTTAAGCTTTAAGATGTTTTCTCAGGTTTACCACAGTCAGAGCATTACCATACATATGTGAAAAACCACACGAGCATACCTATCAGGAGGACAGCACTTATACTGGGAGAGTGATATATGATTAAACCAAGAAGGCAAGCTGATGAACTGTAATATAGCAAATTGGATTGCTGTGAATTACCACACCTATATGACAAAGTATGAAAAATATATCAAATTGAATCAATGAACCTGTCACACGTAACGTGATGTATGGTGAGATTGTAGATCAGCAATTTTTGGGCCAGAGGGAAAAAAGTAGGGAGCCAAGTAAAGAGCCATGGGGGACCCCGGTCAACAATGTATATACTGTAGTGTAGGGAATAAGTTGTTAAGTCCCCACTATTATCACATAGTCATATTATCACGTAGCCATAAGACAACTATTCCACAATCTCTGAATGCTACACAGATTCTGGATCTACCATAATGCCAAAAGCGGAAGCTGTCATCTGTTCACAAAAATGTATAAAAATATATCCTTAGAATGTACTTTTGAATTTTCATTTCTCCTAAGAAGCAAGCTATATACTGTAGGCTGGACTAATTTGAATTACAGTACATTGTGGCAAAGTTGAGCAACTGCAAAGATGAAACGGAAGTGGTGGGCATTTGCTTTACCCCTTCTTCCTTATTTTTTAACGATTTAAAAAATAGTGAAAATAGCCAATCTACAAGCACACAACGTCTCGCATCGCGAGGCGTTGTGTGCTTATAGATCTTCAATTTTCACTACTTTTGTGCGACACTTTTGTATGATGAAGTAGGTAGGGCATTCATTTACGAAAGAAACATACACATTTGAAACTTAGAGATACAAGGTTTCTGCCCGGCAGTGACGATTCGAAAATTGTGTGAGTCAACAGTCTGGCTCGAAAGCCTGCTTGAGTGAGCACTGACATACAGCCAGTTGGTCCTTATTGGCCTCCACTTCATGCATTACTGCTGTTTATGTTCTGGGTGGTCACTGGTCATCACCACACCTGCCAGTTTGCCAAAAAGAGCTAATCTACAAGCTCACAACATGCTGCAAAGCAACATTGTAGATCTGCTATTTTTAGTGAAGAGATTTGGTGTAGACGTAAGAAAGCGATCAAACTACAGTTGCATGGAACTCAAGTCTGTTTCTCTCAGACTAGAATAAGGTTTAAGTGGTTAAGTGTTACTTTAACTCTAAAATGGAACATCAGAGTCCCTTTGAGACAGTATGGGGACTGTTGCATTTTGTTTCATGAAGTGTTATCCCGAAGTAACATCCTTGTTTTCCTACTCTGTGTTAAATGTTGTTTCGTAGTTGTATTGTACTGTCTGTTTTTTTAAGAGAAAATAAGAATGTATTGTATATTTCTTCAACTGCTCTACTACCTATAAGTTGATTGCTGAATAAAAATCATGAAATTAAAAAAGAGTCGCTTTGGGCCACTATTGACACAAAATAATACTGATATACACATACTGTACTGTAGCTTCCTGTGACACTCTTAGAATGGAGGTGTGACATGTGATTATGCTAGCGCCTTTATCCAAGGTGCTTTATATAAATGGTGCATTACATTCACCCATTCACACACACACATATTCATACACCGATGGCAGAGGAAACCATGCAAGGCACCAACCTGCTCACCGGGAGCAACTAGGGTTCAGAGTCTTGCTCAAGGACTCTTTGGCACTAACTCTGGGGGAGCCCGGAATCGCACTGGGAACTGAGCCACTGCCGCCCTTACTAAGGTAATATAAAATCACATAAAGTGTAAAGTCTGGCCAAAACCTAATTAACTTGAATATAGTGTTAATGCTTCTGCAGCCAGCAGGAGAGGAAATAGCAACATCTGCTGGGCCATTAATGAGAACTGCATGATGAAAATCTCATCCTTGTCGTATTCACATCTAGCAGACCTTCCTTGCTACCTGGCCACGGCGCAATGTAAAGGGACTGCCCATAAGTCTGAAGGTTCATTAGTCCGAAGGTTCATTAGTCCGAATTTAGTTAGGGTTACGGAGGTTAAGGTTAGGGTTAGGGTTAGAGTTAGGCAGTAGCTAAAAGAATGTAGTGTGATTTTTTTTGAAAGAAAATTAAAACACTGCCATGTCATGTGAGACATTTGATGTCAACGTTTGATGGAGAAATATACAGAAGACACAGATTTCTTTTGACATTACCGCTGATGTCTTTACAGACTTAAAGAACAGTACAGTAGCTAAAAGAATGTAGTGTGATTAAAAAAATTAAATTAAAACACTGCCATGTCATGTGAGACATTTGATGTCAACGTTTGATGGAGAAATGTACAGAAGACACAGGTTTCTTTTGACATTACCGCTGATGTCTTTACAGACTTAAAGAACCCCCAGGGAAATCGGAAGAGAGGGAGAGAGGGCGGCCTGAGAACACCTGGAGGTGGGACACTGAGGCGGAGCTCAAGAGACAGAGAACGTGCTGGAGAGGGACAGAAAAGACAGCCGTGTTGGATGGAGAAGATGGCCTATGCAGCATAGGCCATCTTCTCCACCTGTGGAGCATAGGCTATGCTCCACTGGGAGTGATGGGCCTAAGTAAGAACTTGTCACATTTGGGTTTTAGTTTTTGTCTTTGGACACAGAGGGAATTTCTAAACCGTAATGTTCTTAACACCAAACAGCACAGACGGTGCTTGAGGTGAGAAAGTTTGGGGAATGAACACCCGGCAAGCACATGTTCTCTGCTCAGAAGAGCTGCCAGAAAGTAATACCAGCTGCTCATCACACTATCCTATCTCCTTCTAAAATAAACAAGGTTAATACCGTATAGTTTAGCATTTTCCATTAGTTATGAAAAACTTTCTCCATCTTCTGACACCGAAAATAAACCTTGTTTTTTCCTTAGTTATATTTTATTTTGTTTTCTATTTCAGTTTGTTACTTTGTTTTTTATGATTCTTTTAAAGGAGATTTTCTTAATGATTTCAGTTTGTTTTGTTTAGTCTAAACACTGATTACAGTTTCAGTTTTTCTTTTCACATCACATTTTCGGTATTGTGTTGTTAGTCAACCACACTGTAATAACCTTGCTGTTCAGTGTCAAATTAACTCTGAGACTGTAAAAAATGGACGCCCACGTTTCTTTACTCTCTTATGCCTCATTTATGCTCTGTCGCGTGACGGCTACGCACTGCGGAAAAAGCCAAACTACAAGCTCACAACCTGTCACATCCGCAACGCATTCTGAGCTTGTAGGTCGGCTATTTTCGGGCTAAGCATCGGGCTTCAGAGTTACATTGACATTCAGGATCTTGCAGTGTGCCTAAGCATCCTCCAGCCTCACCTTCGTCTCCACTCCCTTCTCCCATCAAATCCCCATCTGTTGGTTCTTGGAGACAGCATGGTCTGCTGCGTGCTCCCAGCAGGGGGTGGACAGGACAAGGTGGTCAGGAGGAGACAGCGACACGAGGCAGGAGGAGAGGGAGAAGAAGAGGAAGACCGAAAGAGAAGTGAAGAACGGGATAAGAGAAGTGGAGGAGAGGAGAGGAGGGGAGTATAAGGAATGGAGAGGGAGGGAAAGGAGAAGATAGGAGCGTGAAGAGGGGGCAGGAAGTTAACAGGCTGGCAGCAGAGTTGACAGGCAGAGGAGAGGAGAGGACCCTCATTACTGAACCCACAATACAGACTGGAGGAAGCATTTTAATGGTGTGTGTGTGTGTGTGTGTGTGTGTGTGTGTGTGTGTACACGTGTACGAGTGTGTGCAAGTGTGTGCACGTGCGCTGTGTGAGTGAGTGAGTGAGAGGTAGAGATTAGCATTTGCATGCATGGCTTACATGCATGTCGTGTGTTTATGAGGGTATTGTTTATAGGCTATACGGTGTGTCCGTGATACACGCCCGTCCATGTGCACGACTGCGTGTGCACGCGTGTGTCCCGGGCTGAGCAAAGAAGACAGAACATGTTGTATCCCATGCAGGATGATGTCATTCAACGACAGGGCAGGGAAAGGACAGAGAATGAGAGCGAACCATTCATCCATGTACAGAAACAATAAAACTGTATATGAGGGAAGGAGGTGGGGCACAATATGTACAGGCCCAATGATATCATATTAGGTCCTAGGGGTGCAACAGTTAATCAAAGAAATCGATTATAAAATATAATCACGAATCACGAGTTACAAAATAAGTTGCAGTAATGTCATGCGTGTATTTGCTATTTCCACTATTTTGCATAACACCATTGTGTGAGGAGGTACGCAAGTTGATTTATCTATTAAAAAAATATTTTCGATTATTCGATGTATTGAAAAAGTAATCTATTGCATAATTCACAGCTCATAAAATAATAGTTGCAGCTCTAGTTTCACTTATAAGAAAGTCATTTTGTCTTTACAGAAATAACCTAAGTAATAAATGCCCTTTCATAATGATATGAAAATCTACTTAAGACTCGGAACTCGCTTGAGATAGGTAATCCAACACATTAAATATTAAATATAATTTTGTGGTTGCATTTTAATGTATTTTGAAGCATGGATTTATATGAGAAATGTATACCCTGGAGAAAAGAACAACATTCTAATGTCCATGACTTATTAACCCAGCAATGATGCTTAGCCAACACTGTATGAATTATTCAGGAAGGAAGTTCAGTAACTTGAATGACTATGGATAAACTAAACATGTGAGAAAAGTACCGGTAAAGCTGGCATGTAAGACACATGGCTACATAGACAAAACTGTGAATAGACAAATATACAATTTATACATTTCTTATGTTTATGTTCACAACCCAGTACAATGTTTATTATGATTCAGTATAATGTTTATTATGATTCAGTACACTGAAGAAGGCTGGATAGCCGAAATGTCTGTTTCTCATCCTAAGAAAAATGCAATAAAGCAAAAGAGAAAATAACTCTTGTGTGCGACCCATTTCCTATGCATATTATGATTCAGTATGTTTATTATGATTTTGTTGTATATTGTATTGCTGTTGTTAGCACAGTCTTGTGGAACATGCCACACCAGTATTTCACTGCTTTCACTCATACTATGAGCGAGTTACAAATAAACAACCTCCAATGCTGCTCACCACCTACAAGGCACTGCACCCCATACCTCTCTGACCTCCTCAGGCCGCATGTTCCATCCTGTTCCTTCAGGTCCAGTGATGCTGGAGGTCCCCAGGACAGGACCAGGCTCCGTACCTGGGGCGACAGGGCCTTCTCTGTGGCTGCCCCTTCCCTCTGAAATGCACTCCCCAAACATATCAGAGACACCTCCTCCCTCCCTGCCTTCAAAACCGCCCTGAAAACCCACCTGATCAGAATTTTTTCCTAATAAGGTTGTTCTCTCTTTTTTTCTTCTCCCCTCTCCCTTGAACATCACACACATGTAAAGCGTCTTTGAATTCTTGAGTAAACCCCTGTTGATTGATTCTTGATTCTTGACAGTGACATACTCTATAGCGGTATGCTCCTTTAACCACATGAACCCTATCATCCCTATTCTGGAAATGTCATAATAGGCTAAAACATTCAGCAAAAACTAGAAGAACATTTGGCAAAAATAGCCAAACATTCAGCAAACACATTCTGAGAAAATAGCTAACAATTGTGCATTGTGTGAGTTTGGAAATCGGCCCTTTTCACTATTTGACCTATAATGAATTACATAGGGTTTAAGAGTATTTTTTTTTTCTTGGGGGGAGGGGGGTCTTTTCTGACTTTATTGTGGATAGTACAGTAATGAAACAGAGAGAGTGAAATGGGGAGTGACACGCAGCGTAGGCTGCCGGGCGCAGGAATCGAACCCTCTACCTGCCGCCAGGCAGCATTAGAGCTCACATAATGCGCCCTAACCACTAGGCCATCAGCGCCCCAGGGTTTAAGTTGTTAACCACTTAAACCTACAGTACTTAAACCACTTATATCCCAGCATCCGTGTTCTGGGTAAAACATTCACAGAAATTAGCCACTCTACATTAATCTACAAGCTTGATGTGTTGTGAGCTTGTATATCAGCTATTTGAAAATACACTAATATAGGGCCCGAGGGACTCCAGTCCCAAGTATAGGGTATACTGTAAGTGGCGAAGGACCACACAGGTAGTTTGATAGCAGGCTACGGTTGTCAGTGGCAACTCTTTCAGTCTGTTTGGTTTGTTGTTGTCTTATGAGCATCTTGCCACAATAACACTTCAGGCATTGTACAGTATTTACATTACATGAGTAGAGGCAGCATTGTAGTAGTGAACCAGCCTCCCCGTTTACTGGCTATGGATTGGATAACAGGATACATGGGCATTGTGGGATGGATAAGTAGGAAGGCGGAGGGGTGAAGGACAGAAAGAACAGATTTCTGTGAAAATCCAGGCTGTGGCATTCTGCCCACTGTATTATAGCATGGCTTAACCAACAAGAGAAGCTTAGGCCTTTGAATCCTCTACCGTGTCATAGAGTCTATGGGCTTAGTGGGGTCTCAGCGCCTCAACCTGCTGGGTTCAAATTCCGGTTTCATGTCATGCGGTTACATCTGCCTTGTGTGGTTTCAAGTTCCAGACTCCCAACGCTTACCGAGGTATGCTGTTTATGCAAATGCTGTCATTTTCTCTTCCTGTGAAACCCCAGAGAACAGCAAGAAAATGTACCCACGATGCCAGTAAAACCAGTCTAACCACTGCCAAAGCAACGTGAGGCTTTAGAAGAAAATTTGTCAAAGAAACATCAAAGCCAAATTATGTTAGAATAAGCGGTTAGCGCTGTGCTCCCATGAGGAGCATATGTGTCTCCTTAGCATGTGTGAGAAGGCTACATGCCGTGATTGCGTGCGTGAGAACAGGTGTGTATGTGTCTATACGGGATAGGAGGATAACAGACAGATTCTGGATAGACTCGGACATCTTGGAC
>NC_137810.1:31411365-31453865 GCF_963921795.1 Nannobrachium achirus
GCTTAAACAGCTTTAATAATGTCAGGAGACACGGATGAAACATCACACTGAAAGGAGAGTTACGGACACGACATACAGTGACATACAGTACAGTGAGTTTCCCATGTCTGCTTGTTCTAGAAAATATCTAGAACATCACCCCACTAGGCAAGTCATCCAGCAAATTGGTTGATCAGTCAGTCGTCAGTCAGTCAGTCACCCTGACATTGCACCAGCTAAACAGCAAATCAGCCAATCAAGGAATCAATCAGTCTGTCGACAAGCCAGTCAGCCAATCAACTAAGCGGCGAGCTGGCTTGGCAGGAGGAGAGCCAGCTCACCAGCCAATCATGACCATGAAGCCAATCAGCCTGCCAACTAGCCAGCCAGTTAGCCAGCCAACCGGACCAACGGAGGAAAGAAGATATGTTTCAGTCGGATGACCGTGACAGACACAGATGGCTCAGTCCAAATGCACACACACACACACACACACACATACACACACACACACACACACACACACACACACACACACACACACACACACACACACACACACACACACACACACACACGTACACGCATGTGCACACACACACACACACACACACACACACACACACACACACACACACACACACACACACACGCGCGCGCACGCACGCACACGCACACGCACACACACACACACCAACTGTCACTGACAATTTACCTGGCTGCCTTTGCTACCCTCTGAAGTAGTGTCCTCTAAGCAGTCAGACAAGTCAAGACGCCCACACTCACTCACACTCTCACACACACACACACACACACACACACACACACACACACACACACACACACACACACACACACACACACACACACACACACTCACACTCGCCAAGACTCGCTACTTCTGCCACCGTGAGGACCTGTCAGAATGGTTG
This sequence comes from Nannobrachium achirus, assembly GCF_963921795.1. NCBI lineage: Eukaryota > Metazoa > Chordata > Actinopteri > Myctophiformes > Myctophidae > Nannobrachium > Nannobrachium achirus. The sequence continues at coordinate 31,412,277 of NC_137810.1, forward strand.
ACCTTAATATCCTTTCTTTCAGGGGAGGATAAACAACAGAAGAATACATTAATGTCTGGAATATTTTACAGCAACGTGTGGAATATTTATGCAGCACAGCCCATGGTACATTCAAGAGTAAACAGCCTGTACATATGGCATGGCACGATAACGGGAAGACGCCGCGACGAGAGAGAGCAGCCATGTTGATGTTCTTATCACTGCGTGAAGTGACTGCGAAGAGCTGCAGGCAACTTGAAAAGTGTTCAGGAGCTTAGGCCCACACCATGTAATTAGTGTAAGGAAAACACATTTGGTATGTACACATCATCCATATTTCACGACATCACTGTGATATTGCACTTCACTACAAATAACGGTGAATTAACGGTGAGGCCGTTAAGATGCCGCGGAGTAGGAGTTTACCCCGCGGTGATCCTCTGACAGGTGACTCCGTTAAGAAAGCTAATTAAAATGATATGGATAATGCAACTGTTTGCAAGTGCCTTTGGATATAATCTTTAAAGTGCAGATTCGTTAAGGCGCTCAGTCTCGGGTGCATATGAGGACCCTTTAGTGGTGTGTTATGAAAAGTCTAACTCTTTCACTATCTGTCTCTGTGCTCCAAAGGCTAAAAGAACTGTTCCATATTTTCTCCACACAGTTTGCTGCAGAACCTGACAAAGTCAAGTCTCAAGAGGAAAGAGAGAGAAGTACAAAGTGAGCGAGGGAGAGAGAGAGAGAAATAGACAGAGAGATGAAGGGAGAAAAAAGAGAGACGAGGCGTCTGTGGCTTGCCCACACTCCCAATCACTTTGCTTTCAGCTCACTTTAGTGATGCTTGGCTGCTAGTGTATATATTATGTAAATATTGGTAAAGTATATAATTAAATATGAATTGGAAAGGAATGAGCATGACTAATAGAGTGCTTTGCCTTGCTCTGCCTGTTCGTTTCCCACTTGCCTCTCTCTGAACCTGTCAGTCAATGTGTGTCTATGGTACATATCTCTCTCTCTCTCTCTCTCTCTCTCTCTCTCTCTCTCTCTCTCAAAACCCTCTTCCTTCACAGAACTGCTATATATTTGTGCCAGCCAGTGCCCGCACCGTTACACTAATTAGTGGAAATGTCAAGCTGCCACACAGGAACCCAAAGCGTTCTAACATTTTAGGTCTACCCAGTACCCACTGGACACACAACACTCATACAGATAGTCTTTATACTTCAATGTCAAGATATGAAAGAGATAGGAATGGTTTGAAATCTCTATTGCTTTGTGTCCTGAGAACACATCTCACTCTCTCTCTCTCTCTCTCTCTCTCTCTGTCCCCTTGGTCCTCAATTACGCTCACATTACTCTTCCTTTTTTCCTCCCCCCATGGTTTTCTACCCTCTCTCCCTCTCTTTCCCTCCATCTATCTCCAGCTCTCACTGCAAGAAGGGCACAGGCTCATATTGGACATGAGGTGATGCTATGTGCTCACATGTGCTCCCAAGCCCCTGTGTACTAGGTTTCCACCAGTACTATGTGGAACATGAAAGATGTATGGACTCTGCTCGCCCAGTGCCATCACACAGGAAGCCCCCTGCAGGCTTTGGCAAAGAATTACAAGGAATAGAAAAGACAATATTCCTTCTTTCCACCAACATTCATGGATTGCATTTGGGGATATATAGTTTGAAATAAAAATAAATAAACAACTAAAATATAATACATTCCTACTAACTTATGAAACGTCTTGTGTGAAAAGTTGACATTTGGCCTGAGGCAGAGGAAATATCATGGTGGTCGTGCAAATGGTTACAGTTCATCCTCAGGGGAGTATATCGTCGTTGTCGGGTGGAAACCTCGCATCTCCAAGTTTCAAATTTGTACGTTCTTAGCCCTGCTTCATCATACAAGGCCTTGCGGTGCGAGGCGTTTTGTGCTTGTAGATCGGCTGTTTTCATTCGTTTAAATAATTTTTTTAAATGATAAATGCAAAACGAACGGTTTTGGACATACAAGGTTTTCACCCGACCACGACAATATGTATAGTGCTCAGAGTCAGAAAATGTCATGGCAATCTTGCCCATTTTGAGATATCAACATCATGTGAAAGTAGAAATTGGGCCTGAAGGGCGGTGCAAGAGGAAGGATGGTGGGGGTCGCTGATATCAGTAGGGTTCACCATCCAGGGAACATGAAGCAAAGTCCAATTCAGCCAGTAGCTTATACAACATTTACAAGGTGCGATGTAAAATGCAACTATCACAGAATAAGAGAAGAACAAATTATTAACAGTATTATAGGGTGATACAAAGGTTAAAGAAGTAGTTCACCCCCAAAATGACTTTTTTTCAATTGATTACACACGCCATGGAGACTTGAGTTCAATAATATGTTTTGTTTTTTTGTCGCATTCCTAAGACAAGAATTTGAAGAAGAAATTTACCGGATGCGGACCCAAATGCATTTGGGTCCCCATCCGGAATCAATGGGGGTAAATGTGTCAAAATGTTGTCTTAGGAATGCAACAAATACAAAAAAGTATTATTGAACTCAAGTCTCCATGGCGTGAGTAATCAAAAGAAGAAAAGTAATTTCGGGGGTGAACTACTCCTTTAACCATTCAAAACAAAAATAACCAAAGCAAGTCAGCAGTGTATTTTGAGACAAGACGTGAAATGAAGACACAAAATTCCCTGAAGTTCCTCGGGCAGGTTGTTCCATAATGTGGGCGCACAGATGGTGAGAGCATGATTAACATACTGTACGTCATGAGTTGGGACATGAAACGAAAGCAGCGTTGTGACCATGACAAAGGTATCATCAGATTTCAGAGGGAGTTGTGTGATACACCTGTATTTTCTCCTGCACATTAAACAACAAACATTAAACAAACACAGGCTAAAATTCAATGGTTGCCATTGAAAAACAACATTGACGTACTGAAGGATATAGACCAAAAGACATCAGGAGGAGTCCATTCTATCCCCTCCAGTTCTGTAGGATATGAACTAGAAGCTGGGATGTAAATAAGTAGTCATTTGTTAGATACACAGCAGATATATCACTGGCAACCCATGGGAGGAGTAAGAGGCTAATATAGTGCAGCTGTGCATTCTAAGGGTTACCCTCATATATTTCTCCTTGACTCTTGTTGTCCGTTGCTACCTCTCCCTTTCTCTTCTCACTCCATATAGGCTCATTTACTCTTTACAGTACTTCTTTCGTGCATCATCATCCTTGATGATTGGTTGACGACATCCCCCTTGCTGGCGTCGGCTTAGGCAGGGTTTGAACCACTCACCTTCCGCATGAAGGGCATATCATATGTGCTAACCACTACACCAACGTCACACACTTTACTGTGCGATGGTGTCGCTTGGGGAGAATAGCTGATCTGAATGCTCACAATGCGTTGTGAGGACTTGCATGAATCAAGCATCCTACCAAGCGACGAGCTCTACCTCCCCCTAATGCAATGTTTTATTAAACTGTTTTATCTTGCCTTATTCTCATTCTCTCTCCTTTTTTGAGCTAGTCTGCCTTCATTTTCTCCCAGCTCTCTCTCTCTGTCTCTCTACTCTCCCTCTCTGGCTCACTATGCCCAGCCCCTGCAGGGTTCTTTGTTTTGCATGCAGATACTGTTTTGGTGTGTTTCAGCATCTCTCTCTCTCTCTCTCTCCCTCTCTCTCTCTCTCTCTCCCCCTCCCTCTCCTTTATATCATTCAGCCACTCTTGCTCTTGTAACTGTTCTCTCTCCCTCTCGCAAAGCACACGCGTGCACGCACACACACACACACACACACACACACACACACACACACACACACACACACACACACACACACACACACACACACACACACACACACAAACACATACACACACACACACACACACACACACACACACACACACACACACACACACGCACATGCACACGGATCGTTTCTTTCCACTGCATCTCCTCGTTCTCATAAATAACACAGCCATTCCCACAACATACTAAACTCATAATCAAAGGATTTTGTGGAATTAAATTGACATATCCGTAGATGCCTACCCTCACACTGATGAAGAAAAATGACTATTTTTGATTTCCGCGCAGTAAATGGCACTGCAAGCTTGTTAATGATTAGTGTGTGTATTGTAATGGATCAGAAATTACAATTTCTGTAATGAAAAAAAAAAAAAAAAAGCGTTGGTCGAAATGGTCCCTAATGATGGATCACTTGACTAATCAGCTAAGAGGGTTCAACCCCAACGCACAAATGTGCACGCGCTCACGCGTGCGGGTATAGCATGCATGCTAGGGCAGGTCGTCCATAGAGAGCAGCGCATAAAGCTATACGGGGACAGAAGGAGAGAGAGAGAGGGAGAACAATGGAGGAGAAATGTCATGGAAGGGGAAAGAAATTATGGAGAGCAAATAAAGTGGAAAACACAAATGTTCCTCATGAAGACGTCACCGTCATACAGGGGTGTCGCACCAAATTCTGGGCCCTGGGTACAAGGGTTCACTGCGAGCCCCCCATGAATGTTCTTCATAGGGGGAGGGGGGTTTAACCCATATAGACTGGAAACGCATTATTACGCATTATTTTGTGCTTTAACTATTGAAAAATAACAGATATACAGGCTCACAGCGCGTATCTACAAGCTCACACACAAGCTTGTAGATCTGCTATTTTTGAAAAATCTTGACAATTTGTGCAAGTCTTTGAATATTTCAAATCCTTCGAAGGTTTTTGGAAAAACCTATGTCTTCCATCTCAAAATATTTAGTTCCAGGGACCCCCCAGAAGTGAAATTTTAGTTAGAAATGTTCGCTTAAAAAATACCTATATTCAACACACACATGCACACATTTTCATGACTTTTCAAAAATAGCAGATCTACAAGCTCGCAGCGCAGCACTCGGTGCCACGCTGTGAGCTTGTATATCTGCTATTTTTTCAATAGCTAAAGTATAAAATAATTCCAGGCCCCTCCACCTTGGGCCCTAGTAACTCAGTCCCACTTTTCCCCCCCTTGTGACGCCCCTGCCTTCATAACCCAAGCGGCACACACACACCCTGTTGAATGTGTCAGGGAAGTGCATTATCGGACCAAAGAAAAAAGCTTGTTATGTTTCTTCAATCTCCTCCGGCATGCTGGCTTTTTTTTTATTGGTCCATTTGCATTAGGTATGGCACCTTGGGAGGCGTCCAAACCGCATTAGGCGGCACATAAATGAAATCAGCGGCCGCGTATTGATGCCCCCCCTCCTGCCCCCCCCTGTATGCAATTAATTCTGATTTATGACATTACTGGGCTCAAAAAGCTGACTTAGAATCTCATTGGAGGAAGCTATAAATAATGTTGTCTTTGTTAAAAAAAAAAAGAAAAAGAGCCCTGGCAGCCTACTGTACCTCAATTAAACATGGGTCTTTGTTTTAAAATGAACAATGCCATTTTATAACTAGAAGCAGCGCTCTTCCCAACACAGTTCTCTGTCAGATCAGGTATAGGTTATTGTGGCCTCCTGGTGGCGCTATAAAAGGCCACTGTGAAAAGGGGTGCCATGTCTTCTTCGGCCTTTCACAGCAATCTGGCGCTGAATTCATGATTTGAGGCATTTGAGGCAAAAATGTGTTTAGCAAAAGTCGACATGCTGGTGGCGCTATAACAGGCCAAAGTGAAAAGGGTGGCATTTGTTCACGGAAATTGCACGCTGCCTTCATGATTTGAGGCACACACGGACACATGCACGGATGGATGGACAGGGAGACAATAAGACAATAAGATATCCGCAATTTGATAATAAGACATCCTCTTTTAAAAATCACACCCGTGTGAACTGAGCGGTGGTCGTGGGGGGGGGGGGGGGGGGGAGGGGTGCCTGTGGGGGGGGGGAGGGAGGGGTGCCTGTGTGTGTGGGGGGGGGGGGGGGGGTGGTGTGGGGGGGTGGGGGGGGGGGGGGAGGGGTGCCTGTGGGGGGGGGGGGGGTGCCTGTGTGTGTGGGGTGGGGGTGTGTGTGTGTGTGTGTGTGTGTGTATTGCAGTTGATGCTCAGGGCAGGCTAGACTCAACAGCACCTCTCTGGTCACCCAGGGTACTGAGGCTACATACACCAGAGGCTACAGACAGACAGACAGACAGACACACAGACACGGATACACACACGGCCACGCTATGGAGACGGTGTGACCACCGCTCAAAAAGGAAGAAAATACAGAAAGCTCAAAATGAACTTTTAATCAATACTTTAAGAAAGCCAATTCTATGGTTGACAAAGTGATACCGTCAATATTATGTAAGGTGTTATAATCCATGTATTATTCATTTCAAACCTACATTGCAGATCAGAGTGCAACATGTATGACAGTGTGCAATCTGAGGTAATTATTCATGCCAACAACAACACACACATGCACAAACGCACTCACTAGTGCAAATATATTGTATGCAAGCATTAAAATGCCATATTAACATGTATATACACAACAAGCTAATGCACACACTTCACAAACTTCACACGTACACACTTACAAAGGTGTAATATGCATGATGTGCAGAGAGAGAGAACGGAGGGAGAGAGAGATATTCGAGGGAGAGACGTTATCTGTCACTTATCAGATTGTGATCTGACAGAATTCAAAGCCGGATTCTCATTCAGCGGTTAGGCCTGTACTTCGTTGCTCGCCGGTCTCGCTCACCGAAAATAGATCTACAAGCTCACAGATCGTCTACTTTTGGCACGCCGCGCAGTGCACATCTTAGCAAAAGATCTAACCTCCGTTGTCTGATAGCGAGACAAAGCACGCGGCATAACCATCTCACATTCTCTGTTTGTTGATTTGCTGCTGACACCTGGGAGCAGGACTTCACGTCCTCCTCATTCTATAACCCCCCTCACATATCTCAATAACAGATAAGAGAGATGGGGAGAGACCATGATATATCTGTCCTCCTCTCAATGTAATAAAAGACTGAGGGCTTGAGGAATGGAGAGATGCTATCTATCCCTAGGAGACACTCTTTTTCTTTTTCGTTGCATGTTTCCCCCCTCTCTTGACTCTCTATATATCCCTCTCACTCTCTCTCTCTCTCCCCCCCCACCTCTCAAGTTGTTTCTTCAGAAGATATCCCCTCTGATTCCAGACATGGTACCTAATTGGTTTGGTTGTAGTGAACCATACTGTGTTTGGCCGAGGCACTAGAAACCAACTCATGCACTTTGAACATCGGCACAAAGTCTAGAGAGGCTCACAATGTTTACTCTTTCATGTTTGTTTGTACAAAACTATCCAAAAGAGTAGGCTACAGTCTCTCAAGTATTAAAGGTGGTCATGTAAGTGATGATTTGTAAAAAACAATTAATAAATAAATAAATTGAATAAAAGGTTAATAGTATCTAATAGTAATTTTTGGTTTACACCATATAAAGAGTTTATCCCTCGTCTATCCTGTATCCTGCATGAGTTCTCTCTCCCGATTGGACAAAATTGGTATCCCAACCTGAAAATGTAGTTTCTGTTTTGGAGAGATGGGAAGACCCCTGTTACTGAGCACCCTGTGGCAATGATTGCAATTGGAATATTGAGCCATTTAACAGTCATTTTAACAAAGCAAATCACTCACAGCACCTTTAGGAAAAGAATACTCATTTTCAGACAGACACTCAACCAGTTTTAAGATCGCATTAACTGGGTTTTCCTACTGACCCATGGCCCATGGCATCATGAACATTCATCCCATAATGAAAAGTCAAGCCAGCACTCCCAAGAGGACGTGCTGCTCCTTACACCCAACCAGATATTTTGACCGAAGTGCTAGAGGAAAGGGGTCAGCAAAGTCAATCAAGTTCTTCCAGTTCCTGCAACCTGCCTATTATGAGATATCCTGTGTGAAAAGTTTGGGCCCTGAGGGTGGCACAAGAGGAGAGAGGTCATGATGCGGTCATTCAAATGGTTATAGGGTTCATCCTACAGGGAGCATGAATGGACTCACTGCAATCTGCCAATTACATTTTGATTCGATTTGCCATCCTCAGAGGAGCCCTCAAAGCTCTATAGCAGACTTTGAATTTCAGTTTAGAGTCTAAACATGTTAAACCGTGAAATCCTCACTGTTCATGCATTCATCAACGTGTCTCTTCGCGCCGCGTTGTGAGCTTGTAGTTCGTCTATTTTCACTACTTAAACATCTAATTTATAGAGTTTTTTCGATTTTTCTTTGATTTCTTCATGAAGAAATAATAGAACTTTGCTTTTAATTCATGAAGAAAAAACATTGGGGGGAATGTTTTATATATATATATATATATATATATATATATATATATATATATATATATTTTTTTTTTTTTTAAATAATAAATATAAAAAAACCAAACCCAGTTTGAAGTGAGCGGTGGATTTGAGCAGTTCATTTCATTAAGCTATACTCTGTGTGTGTGTGTGTGTGAGAGGAATGTGTGAGTGTGAGGACTGTGAGCCTGGGCTGCTCAACAGCACCACTTGGTCACCCAGGCCTGCCACTGGTCACCCAGCGGTATTGCAGCTCATGCTACATACAACATTACATACCGGTACATAGTTACATACACACGCAGTCACGCATTGGAGTATGGAAGTTTTTATTGGACTTTATTTTTTCGTAAGATTTTTCAATGAATTCGTAAGGTTTTTCAGTCTATCGTGCATATTGTGTGTTTCGTCTTTGAAAATGAAACACTTCGCAGAAAAAAAACGACCTCGCAAAAAGAAAAATAGCATTCGCAGAAAAAATTATAATCTTTGTACGTGTTTGCGTTCACATTTTTTCTACGAAGCATGCCATTTACATGTTTGTGGATCATTTTTTACAACACCAAGCCATTTTTTTCCTACAAAGCATGCCATTTAACTGCGACGAATAATGTCCCATTTTTACCTCTCCTCTCTTCACAATTACTACTTTGTGCATAATATCCATACCGTGTAAACTTTCACAACTGTACTCTGGAATTTCAAGACTTTTGGCGTGTATTTTCAAAGTCCTGCGACTAAAAGGACGACCGCAACAGTCTGCGAAGCACAACCAATCTGCTTGCATTGCATTCAGCGCACACGACCACTCATCATATGGACGAAGTCTGAAAAATATGACGACGCATGTTTAGGGGATTTGCAAAACTATACATTTTTGGAAAGGTTATTATCTAAGGAATCAGAAAATCAATGTTTCCATTTGCTCAGATGTGTTTATGGTGGCCATATTGGAATTTACAAAATGGCCACCATAAAATTACGTTTTGTAATATCTCAGCCTCTAAATAAGCTGGAACATTGATTTTGACTGCTAAACCTACATTTTCAGGGTCAAGGAATCCAATGGCGGAGGTTATAAAGCTCAAATAATTACGACATTAACCCTTAGATGCATGACTGGGTCCAAAACGGCCTGCTGTGGTTGTTTTCTTGCAATATTAGTTTCACTATGTAATTTTGTTAGATTTTTTTGAAGATTTGCAAAACTATACATTTTTGAAAAGGTTATTATCTAGGGAATCAGAAAAGCAATGTTTCAATTGTGTTTATGGTGGCCATATTGGAATTTACAAAATGGCTGCTGTAAAATGTATGTTTTGTCATATCTTGGCTTCTAAATAAGATGGAATGTGATTTTAATGGCTAAACCTATATTTTCAGGGTCAAGGAATCATTTAATTTTTTTTAATCATCCCATTGAAATACATAATCCACCACATGGGTAAAAAACCGACACAGGGGGGCGCCCGCTGGCCTGGTGGTCAAGGCGCATACCACATACTAGGCTATGATGCCTGCTGGCGTCGCCGGTTCGATTCCCGATCCGGACGACCTTTCATTCCCCATCTCTCTCCCCATTTCCTGTCAGTCTACTGTCCTATCAATAAAGGCATAAAAAGACCCCAAAAAAACGACACAGCCGAGGCAGTCAGTCAGATACGAACTCAGAGTTCTTTTATATTTAACTGTGAACTTTAAATGTTTGTGTAACCATGTTAAACATCATGACATGTGTAATCATAGAGACATAGACAGTCTCATATGCATAATCATTATCATCACTTTCGAGCATCACAGCTTGGGAATCATCATCGTTCTGGAACTGGCTGCTGCACTGACACATGTCAGTACAGGCTTCGCTTCAGATTCAGATTCAGATTCAGATTTCTTTATTAACCATTGTGTAATACACATAGGAATTTGCTTTGGCATACTACATTTTTTCGATAAACCAAGGCAATGCCCATGCCAATCAGCAAAAACCCTGTTATCATAAAAGCGAAAAGATAAATATCTTCCACGTCTTCGACGCTCAAAACCGTGAGGCACATCAAATTCCACCGTTGCCGGTAGTCGATCACGTACCCCGAAGCATAAGTTCCGTCGGGACAACTGGATTCCTCCGAACCAGATTTTCGTGATGAAAAAATAGTATCCATGGCATTCAGTGTGTAGCTCACCAGATCCATGTTTGCTTCCAAATAGGTCCAAATAGCTACGAGAGTAGAGACAGTGTTCAGATACGCTCCAGCAGGCAGGCAGACAGTAGCAGACACACGAGGTAGGGAGAGAAGGAAAAGAGCGACCGCCTTCCTTGAAGAGCAGATTCAAAGGCTTTGCAGGAACATCTGCCAGAAGAACAGTCAGATTTACACTTGCATTGGATCATCTCAAGGATAGCCTTTGGGGCTGGGAGGACCTTTGTGGTCGTTGGTTTCAGCATCCCAATCAAGTGTTTGAAGTAACCATTTAGCAGGGGATCCAGCCGTGGATCCTTCAGAGCAATGGCTGCTTGAATCCATGCCCTTGTTTGGACATGGACTCTCAAGATGTTCTGCTTCAGAGCTCCAGGTGTTGGAGGGAGCTTGTCACTTTCTGTCCTATGTTTGCAGAACAAATGCCATCGCAGTTCAGGAATGGTCTTGATGTTGTTTCTCTAGTATGAGTAAGCTGCACATACAAAGGACTCCAGGGTTGACACTATTCCTTCTGTCACTTCTGCTTCATCCAAAAGCATCTACAGAGCATTGATAAGGTCTTCATCTGTTTTGAGGTAGATCTGCAGTCAGGTTGCCTTGCCTATACAGGAGAACCTCCCTGTGTTGTCGACCCCAGTGAATACATGGAAGGCTGGCAAAGCCTTTGCTTTTTCTTTACCTTGAGCTCGCCACAGTGGTTCAATCTGCACAACACCAGAGGCCATAGAAATGGCTGTGTTCTTCAGCAAGAGGCCGCAGTTTGCTTTGACCTGCACTAAAATGTCCTCATCTGGGTAGGGAAATACCAAATGTGTATTAGGTGGGTTTTGCTGTGAACCAAGCACAGCCTGGTGGATCAGCAGTGTGTCTGCTTCTTCGTGGTTATTTTCTTCAAAGACCAGGTCTTTGTTGTTCCAAATGTATTTAGAAGCAGATGTGATGATCAGCCTGGAAGATCCCCTGTTGTATTCTAGAGTTTGTCAGCAAGATAGTCAGTCAGATCAGCCTTAGTCTGACACCAACATCAGACACATAACACATATGTGTTTGATGTTGGTGTCATCTGACTTGATACTTAATAGAAGCTTCTCCTTGTCTTCAGAGAATCTTTCATCATAATCTTGTGTTAATTGCATCAGTCTGTCATTGAAGAAGCCACTCAGATCCTTGACTGTCACTACAGTCGCAATTGTTTTGCTCAGCTTCTGCACAAGCACCATGCCATCCACTAGTGTTGTCTAATGACTATAAGTCCTGTATCTGTTGCATCTTGGTGGGTAGAATTTCCATTTTGAGGTGGCTGGTCTTCATGGGGCATATCTTCTCTTGTCACACAGGGAGGTTCTCCTCTATAGGGAAGGCAACCTAGCTGCAGGGTCTAAATCAAAACAGAAGATGTTAACAATGCTCTGCAGACTGGATGATGCTGAAATTATGGGAAAATGCTGTCAACACTGGAGTCCTTTGTATGTGCATCAACATCAAGACAATCCCTGAAATTCCATGGCATCTTTTCTGCAAACATAGGCCAGAAAGTGAAAGCTCCCTCCAACACCTGGAGCTCTGAAGCAGAACATCTTGAGAATCCATGTCCAAAGGGCATGGGCACAAGCAGCCATTGCTCTGAAGGATCCACAGCTGGATCCCCTGCAAAATGGGTACTTGGATGGCATGCTCAAACCAACAACCAGAGAGGTCCTCCAGCCCCAAAGGCCATCCTTGAGATGGTCCAATACTAGTGTAAATCTGACTGTTCTTCTGGCAGATGTTTCTGCAAAGCTAAGGACTTAGCCTGACTGACTGTACTGTGTCAGTGCAGCAGCCAGTTCCAGAACGATGACGATTCCCAAGCAGTGATGCACGAAAGTGATGATGGTGATGATTATGATGATGCATAGAGACCGTCTATGATTACACTTTAGATTTTGTATCTGACTGACTGACTGAGCTGTGCCATTATTTACCCATATGGTGGATTATGCACTTCAATAGGATGATACAAAAAATGAAATGATAACTTGAACCATTGGATTCCTTGACCCTGGAAATGTAGGTTTAGCCATTAAAATCAATGTTCCATGTTATGTAGGAGTCAAGATATTACAAAACGTACATTTTACAGCAGCCATTTTGTCAATTACAATATGGCCACCACAGACATCTGGGCAAATGGGAACATTTATTTTCTGATACTATCCTTTACAAAAATGTATCGTTTTGCAAATCTTCAAAAACATCCAACAAAATAACATAGTGAAACTAATATAGCAAGAAAACAAACACACCAGGCCGTTTTGGACCCAGTCATGCATCTAAGGGTTAATGTCGTAATTATTTGAGCTTTATAACCTCCGCCATTGGATTCCTTGACCCTGAAAATGTAGGTTTAGCAGTCAAAATCAATGGTCCAGCTTATTTAGAGGCTGAGATATTACAAAACGTAATTTTATGGTGGCCATTTTGTAAATTCCAATATGGCCACCATAAACACATCTGAGCAAATGGAAACATTGATTTTCTGATTCCTTAGATAATAACCTTTCCAAAAATGTATAGTTTTGCAAATCCTCACAAAAATCAGACAAAAGTATAAATCAAAGCATAAGGAACCTGACTATAACTGCAATCCATACTATAATTAGAGAGAGAGGTCAGTCAGTCAGTCAGTCAGTCAGTCAGTCAGTAGGTCACAAAATGCATTATCTATTCACTCGCTTCAGCGACTGATCTCAAATTTAACATGGCATTGGCCGTTAGCATTATACACACGGTGACAGAGCCCCAATTTCATTTTTCCCAAATTCTAGCTATTTATTAGCGTTTCTTCACTCTACAGCTCTACAGCCTGTTGTCAGGGTTACGGTCCGTTCCTCCAGGCCATGGGATCTGTAGCCCCGGGCCCACACACACCTCTCTCACAGTTAGGAATGTTGCAGTCCTCTCTCTCTCTCTCTCTCTCTCTCTCTCTCTCTCTCTCTCTCTGCATGGGTCACGCATGCAACGGGTGATGTGTGTCTCATCTTCCAACGGGTATAGAAAAACTATGTGGAGCAAATACATCCTCATACTTCTATTCTACTAATTTTGCTGTTAAATTATTTGTATCCATCATAAATATACACTCCTCCATGGGCTGCTCCTTACACTATGATGCTCCCACATATTCTCACGCAAGCACTATGCAGTTACAGTTACTTTCCCCATAACCCACACTCTACTATTTTGCAGCACATATATTCGAACGGGTAAGATCTAGTATGACTAAACATGCGTCGTCGTATTTTTCAGACTTCGTCCATATGATGAGTGGTCGTGTGCGCTGAATGCAATGCAAGCAGATTGGTTGTGCTTCGCAGACTGTTGCGGTCATCTTTTTAGTCGCAGGACTTTGAAAATACACGCCAAGTCTTGAAATTCCAGAGTACAGTTGTGAAAGTTTACACGGTATGGATATTATGCACGAAGTAGTAATTGTGAAGAGAGGAGAGGTAAAAATGGGACATTATTCGTCGCAGTTAAATGGCATGCTTTGTAGGAAAAAAATGGCTTGGTGTTGTAAAAAATTATCCACAAACACGTAAATGGCATGCTTCGTAGAAAAAATGTGAACGCAAACACGTACAAAGATTATAATTTTTTCTGCCAATGCTATTTTTCTTTTTGCGAGGTCGTTTTTTTTTCTGCGAAGTGTTTCATTTTCAAAGACGAAACACACAATATGCACGATAGACTGAAAAACCTTACGAATTCATTGAAATATCTTACGAAAAAATAAAGTCCAATAAAAACTTCCATATTGGAGACGGTGTTCCACCGCTCAAAAACAAAATGTAGGAAACAAAAAATTAAGGGACCCATAAAAATGTGTCCGCGACCCTAGTGTTTGGGAAACAGTGTTCAAAAAGACATCTCAATATCAAACTGATTCTGCACAGGACGCCAAGCAGTCCCGCAAGGTGCAGCCCCACACCTGCGCCTGCATTCTGCACTGCTGCAACAGGCCAGCACACTGATTCAGCACTGTGTGCACTTCCAAATCACCTGGGGGAATTGGCAGCAAATCCCACTGCAGCGCACAGCACATCAGGAGGACGATCAATTAGCATGCAGTCTCTCTCTCTCTTCTGTTTCACTGCGTTAATGCGCCGCTCCCCGCTCCGACTTTCATTCCGTCTTTCTCTCTTTGGCCTTCTCACATTTGTCATCTCCGTCGCCCCGTATAAGCCCTTCACTGTCTTACTCGTCTTTCTCTTTCTTCTCAGCGCCACACGTGTTTCTGTGCGCGATGCCTCGCTACAGATGACTTCAAAGGGCCAGCTGTCATTATGGCGGCCGTTTCGACACCCGGGCATAAATATTCCATCAGCGGCGTCCCGCCTGAATACCGTAAGCTGCTTCGACAGCTTCATTAAATATTTAGTCACAGTCGACTGTGGGAGCACAGAGTTGACGCGTGCATTTCAGGTGTGTGTTTATGTGCATGTGACTGTGTACAAGAATGTGGGTGTAGATAAGAGAAAGAGGTAACTGGAAGTGTGTGTGTCGTTTGCATGAACCTAAGTGTGCCTGAGTGTGTTTATGTGAGAAAACTAAAGAGTATAGTAGAATTGTGGGATTTCTCAAGTATCGCTTTGTGCCTGCATTGCTGAGGTTATGGGTCGCATATGTCAATGTGAATGCATTGGCACATCAATATGCATGTACGGTATGACAACAGTGCCAGATGTATAGGCATAGACTGGCAGCTGGCCTGGGGCCTAACTGTCACAGATAGAGGGGTCTAAACACCAACTTTAATTCTTTAAATATTGAATATCTTTAAATAATTTTAGATAAAAAAATATTCAATCCAAATGTGTATTTCAATCAATGTCAGGAGTTTTTCTTTTCCTCATCTTCCAAATCACATTTCCGGGTCAGTGCAGATCACACTGGCTCAAGGATCCTCGCTACAGTCACATTAGCAGTAGGATGGTGTCCTATCCTCACAGAGTATTAATGTCGGTTGCAACAAAACGGCAGAGTCATGTTGCGAACATTTAAAAGGATTCATTCCCTAACGTGGACCCATTTGCACCCCCTAAATAAAAATAAACAAATAAAAAGTCTGTCTATTGCAATCTATTCGTCGAATCGGGTAATTCTGTGCCTGTGCGTTGGACTTCAGTTGGAGTTGATACTTGATGGTGGTGCTAAATGGGACAGATCCATGTTGATGACATGACGCCAGCCATGTACCGCTTTGCTTGATTTTAGGGCAAAATCTGTAGAAGCAAAGTCCAAAAATGTGTTTGAAAAAATCGGCCTGATGGTGGCGCTAAATGGGACAGATCCATGTTGATGACATGACACTGCCGTGCGATTAAGCATAACGTCGTTGTCGGGTGAAAAACTTGTATGTCCAAAACCGTTCGTTTTGCATTTATCATTTTAAAAATGATTTAAACTAGTGAAAACAGCCGATCTACAAGCACACAACGCCTCGCACTGCAAGGCGTTGTGTGCTTGTAGATCTGCTGTTTTCACTACTTTTGTGCGACGGCCTTGTATGATGAAGCAGGGCTTTAATTTGCGAAAGAACGTACACATTTGAAAATTGAAACTTAGAGATACAAGGTTTCCACCCGACAATGACGATAATTTGCCTTTATCATTAGGACACCTCTACTGTAGCAGATGAATCTCACACTGTGTGACATCGCCTCGATTCGATCGTGCGCCCGTGTGAGCGGGCGTTGAGTGTTTGTACATGGGCATGTTGTAAACGGGCACGTGTCATTTGATTGTGAGGCAGATAGAGAGACAATGAATGGAGGGAGAGAAGGTTGTAAGAGAATGGGAGTGGACAGATGAATAAAAGCCAGGGCAGAGGAGAAAGAATGAGAGGTGGTGTTATCCTTCACAATCTGTGAGATGTAATCAGACCGTCACCAAGGCTCTCCTTGAGACGCTGTAACACAGTCAGAGGAACAAAGCCGGGAAATCACACTGTGTGTGATCGTGCACAGGTGTGTGTGTATTAGGGGTGCAACGGTTCACAAAATTCGATATTTTGGTGTCACGGTTCGATACGTTTTCTATACAAAAAATAAACAGAAATGTCCTTGATTTATAAATATATTAAACTACGTTTTTTTTTTTTTTTTACTTTGAACAATAGAGTACCCAACCACTAGGATAGTGGTTCTCTAAGTGGACTTTGCGGACCCCTAGGGGTCCTTGAGGGGGTTCCAGGTGAATGTGGATGTGGAGTGGTATTGTATTGTGTTATTCGGTACATACAGGGTCATTCGGCTCGGTACACCCTCGTAGTGAACGGTTCGATATCGATACATGTATTGTATGTGAGAGAGAGAGAGGAGGGAGATAGCAGCAGCACAACGCGTGTTATAGCTCCCAATACTGAGGGTCTAGGTGATTGTGAGGGTCATTTGTTGTTTGTGCAAGCGTGTACAAATATGCGTGTTTGTGTGCGTGCATTTTTGGTATCTTATATGTGTGCGTACAGTATGTGTCGAAGTACATTTTGAGTTGTCTCCTATGTGGGTACTCTGCACGCACATGCACGCACAAGTGTGTGTGTGTGTGCGTGCGTGCGTGCGTGCGTGCGTGCGTGCGTGCGTGTGTGTGCGTGTGTGCGTGCGTGCGTGCGTGTGTCAGTGGTGATGAATGGGGTGCTAGTGCAGGACGTCTCAGGGCCAGTGAGTGTGATGATGGGAGAGCAGACAAGGCCATGATGCTATAATGAAAACTGACTGCAAGTCGCCGGGAACAAGTTCAATGTGAGCCGTGCAGCACAGGCTGCAACTACACTCATATTTCACCATGGCAACGCATAAACATTTTCCTACTCTGAATACACTCACCTTGATGCGGAATCATGAGGCCAGTCAACATGGGTTAGCCCTGAATACAAATGGCTTCAACCGAACACACACACACACACACACACACACACACACACACACACACACACACACACACACACACACACACACACACACACACACACACACACACACACACACACACACAGGGGCGTCACAAGGGGGGGGGGGGGGGGTGGGACTGAGTTACTAGGGCCCATGCAAGGTAGAGGGGCCTGGAATTATAATATACTTTAGCTATTGAAAAATAGGAGATATACAAGCTCACAGCATGGCACTAGATCTGCTACTTTTTTTGAAACGTCTTGAAAATGTGTGCAAATCTTTGAATATTATGTATTTTTTCAACGAACATAAGTAACTTACATTTTGCTTCTGGGGGGTCCCTGGAACTGAATATTTTCAAAAAACTTTCATGATTTTCACGATTTTTCAAAAATAACAGATCTACAAGCTCACAGTTCGCTGTGAGCTAGTATATCTGCTATTTTTCAATAGTTAAAGCACAAAATAATGCGTTCCCAGTCTAAATGGGTTAAACCCCCCCCCCCCCAACCAACCCTATGAAGAACATTCATGGGGGGCCCGCAGTGAATGCTTGTACCCAGGGCCCATAATTTGGTGTGACACCCTGCCCACACGCACGCACGCGCGCACGCACGCACGCACGCACACAGTCACAGAGGCACAGCAGGCACACCACTGTCATCTTTAATGATTGCCGTATGTGAACACGTAGCATTGCCATCGGTGATCAATGGTTTAGCATTTCCACCCCGGAATGTTCTGCAAAGTGCAATGTCTTGGTATTTGGAGTCATTATTTACGTTTAAAACTGGAGGGAAAAGTACTGAACACAGGGGGATTATCCTGACCTATACGATAATGTAAATCATAGCCGTGACCTTTAAGGCTGCCAGTCGTACCTTATCATATACGTACAGTGTATCCTTCTCCTAGAACATTGTCCTGAGAAGCTGTCGTGTCCATACGACTCACGATAAGTTGGTGAATAAATAGCCATCTCAAATGGAGAAAATACATTGTAAATATCCTGAGAGTTAGTTTAACTCTGAGTGTGTACAGGATAACCAGTAAGACTCCCTAATCGGGAGATAAGCGACCGTCAGGTCGCATACACAAACTTTAGAAGGCAATGGTAGCCAATCAGGAGGGAAAATGGGAAATGGGACAGATCCATGTTGATTACATGACTTTACGTGATTTTAGGACAAAATCTGTAGGAGCAGTGTCCAAAAATGTGTTTTGCAAGAATCGGCCTCATGGTAGCGCTAGAAGAGGGCCATGTGAGAAATGGGGGGTTGTGGTTTGGCAGCCAAGGAGTGTGTGTGCAAAGTTTGGCATGGATCGGCGCAACGGTGGCGGAGATATGAGAAGGGCAAAAGTGTGACGTGTGACTGACAGACAGACTGACAGCCGGTGGAGGTTTTGATAGTAACTAACTGTGACCTGACGGTCGCAATAACGGATGAATTGACATGGGGGATTTTATGGTGTCCGTACGTTGGCATTGATGGGGGGTGGGGGGAGAAAAGGCGAAACTTTCCTGAACTTCTGAAGGAAAATGGATTTTGTAGCAGTGTAGGGGCTTTCTGAAGGACATGTGTGAAAAGCCATGAGCACGCTGTACTGGGACAGAGGAAACTACTGTACCATTTCACACACCACGGCCTCCGCGTGTTCCCACAGACACCGTAAATCTATAGGGAGCCATTTGAAAAGGTCTCACATTTTCAGTCTAACACGGTCACCTTCCTGTGGTGGCAATTATCCCCCCCCCCCCCCCCCCTCCTCCCCCCTCCGTCCTTTTCTCATCACCGCACAACCGTTCCTCAAGAGCACTCATGAGGGGAGACAGAACAGAGAGAGGAGAGAGGGGGGGGGGGGGGGCGAGTCAAGGAACTAAGAGATGTGGAAGGGGCGAGGGTAGCCTATATGTTATTGAGAGAAAGAGAGAGAGAGAGAGAGAGAGAGAGAGAGAGAGAGAGAGAGAGAGAGAGAGAGAGAAGGCGCCTTATTGATTTCTAACAGACACTTCATACCAGCAACAGGGGGGCCTTTTCACTGGCGGACAATGGAGTATAGTTTGCATTAGAGATTGTGTGTGTGTGTGTGTGTGTGTGTGTGTGTGTGTGTGTGTGTGTGTGTGTGTGTGTGTGTGTGTGTTAGAACACTATTAGTAAGGTTGTCACATGTCATAACGGCCATTCAAAATGAACGGCCCATTTGGACTTCTCAGAGATAAGGCCCTTTCCCACTGGGCACGATAACGATAAAAAAATATGTTTTCAATTGAAGTGGATGGCAGCGTCCAGTCACACCACAACGATAAAGCTGTCATAATTGATGTGAACGCTGACATATCGTTATCGTTATCTTTATCGCGTCCGGTGGGAATGAAGCTTTAAACTGACACTGGTTTTCACAGCGTATCCGTTGCCACGTGCTGCTGACCACAACGTTTTTGTATTCACACACACTCTATCTACAGTGATCCCTTTAAAAAAATCTCTTCAATGTTATATATTTTTTGTACTATTTTTGAGCGGTGGTCACACCGTCTCCTATACGTGGCCGTGTGTGTGGGTATGTATGCGTCCGTCCGTCCGGCCGTGTATGTAGCCTGGCAGTACCTTTTCTGACCACACATGTTAAGGGAGGGGCGCTGTTGTTCACACACACACACACACACACACACACACACACACACACACACACACACACACACACACACACACACACACACACGGGGGGGGGGGGGGGGGGGGTTGGTGGGTAAACCACCGCTCAGTTCACACAGGTGTGATTTTTAACCTATTTCTGCCCTTTAACTAAAGCCCAAAATATAGGATCTACAAGCTCACCACACGTCATGCTGGGATGCATTTTGTGCTTGTAAATCTGCTATTTTAAGAATATTTTAAGCATAAATTAGTTATAACTCCAACCCTAACCTCTAAATGCCTAATCCTACACCAACCCCAAGTCTTTTAAGCCCAACTCTAAACACATTTTCTAACCATAAAAGCAACCATTTCTCTTTTGAGGATCAGGGAAATGATCCCCACAAAGTCTATTTCTCACATTTGTGTGGGGACTTTTTGCCCTTACAAGTATAGTAGCACCCCCCCACCCCCCTCCCTCTCCCTCACTCCTCTTTCGTTTGAGCCCCGTCACAGCCCCCCTCTTTCCCCCCACAAGGAAGGATGATGATGAAGGGATGGACCAGAAAAGAGCGGTGTGTGTGAAGGCAGAGGAAGACACATCATCTCCACCCAGCATGGAGTCCTGGTAATGATGCCAGCCATGAAGACGCTGGAGCGCAGCAGGAGTGTGTGTGTGCACGTGCGCGTGCGTGCGTGCGTGCGTGCGTGTGTGTGGGTGTGTATTACTATACTTGTGAGGGCCAGATGTCCCCACAATTATAGTAGAATGTGAATAATAGACATTGTGAGGAATTCTTTCTTGATCCTTAAAAAGAAAAATGGTTGTTGTTCTATGATTAAAACTAATTTGGGGTATTAGGTAAAGATTCATTTTGGTGTTACAGGCATAGGGTTGGTGTTACTGCAAGCCTGATTTATATTTAGCTGTGCGGCGATGACACACAGCGAAGAATAGCAGACCTACAAGCTCACAACGCGTTGGGCTTGCGGTTGAAAATGGCAAAACAAATGCCATAAAATCACCATCCTAACTCTGATCCTAACATCCTAACATTGATGTCCTCACAAGTATATGGTATTAATACAAGCACACGCGCGTGTGTGTGTGTGTGTGTGTGTGTGTGTGTGTGTGTGTGTGTGTGTGTGTGTGTGTGTGTGTGTGTGTGTGTGTGTGTGTGTGCAGGGGGTTACAAGGGCCTTGGAGTGCCATGGAAGTGCATATCTCTGTGCAGGAGGGATTGAGGGAAGGGCAGAGTGAGGGCAGCTGGTTGGAAAGAGTAATAACTCCGTGGCAGCAGTCACGGATCAAAAGGACACCGCTCACAACTCTCTCTCTCTCTCTCTCTCTCTCTCTCTCTCTCTCTCTCTCTCTCTCTCTCTCTCTCTCTCTCACTCTCTCCCCATTCTTTCCACCCAATCTTTCTTTTGTTCTCTTAGCAACTTCGACTCACTTCAGTGGTGGAAGGTTACTAAGTATAGGCTACAGTACATTTACTCAAGCACTGTTACTTTACTACAGGTTTTTGGAGCTGTGTGCAGCTCCCTATAGGTGGCTGTGTGGGTCTGTGTGTCTGTGTGTGTGTGTGTCTGTCTGTGTGTCTGTATGTAGCCTGACTTCGGCGCGTAACTAGTGCCGCACCATTTACGCCACTCGCGCAATATATACATCAAAATGTGCGGCTCGGCCGGGAATGGTGTTCTATTACCTTTCGTTCCGATCCGCCTTACCATGCCGACGTAATCGGCAAAAAACGACGCTTAATTGTCCCCATTGACTTATAATGGGACAATGCAAGAAATCACTTTCAAGTATTTTTCTCTCGTAAACCATAGGAGCTACAGTTTCAAACCTCGGAGAGGAGATTCATAATGATTTTAAGAATGAATCGAAAAATAATTACATCACTCGGCCTCATGGTGGCGCTATAACGGCCCACTTTACGTTTTGCCCCGTAACTCTTGAACCGTAGATCGGAAAATTAAAATTCTTTTTTCCCTGGATTCCTTGCGCCAGGATAGATTTTCCGCCATCGGGAATTTTCTCCAAAACACACTTTTTGCTCCTTTTCCTACATATTTTCTTCAAATGTCACAAAAATCGGTACACATGATCTACACACACACACACACACACACACACACACACACACACACACACACACACACACACACACACACACACACACACACACACACAGCTCCACTTCACACGGGTGTGATTTTTAAATTTACTTAGAGTATATTGCCATTCTTGGATCATTTATACTTCTACTTTACAACATCTAAGAGGCAAATAAACATTTGACCGTGTCTGTCTGTTTGTCCATATGTCTGTCCGTATGAGTACGGCAACACCAGCTGCAGCCACCCAGAGGTGCTGAGAGGTGTTGAGCAGACTGCTCTGCTCATTCACACTGGGTGTGATTTTTATAAACCTTTTGCCAATGAATAATGATTATTATAAAACATTAACACCTTCTAAGCCAAGGGGGGCCCCTTAATGTTAAAACCGTACTATATCGCACATCCCCCCAGGGACTCTCAGCCACGTCGTACATTCCCGGACTTTGTCTTTAAAACCGGAATAAAAGCTTTTGATCCGAAAATCGGCGATCGTCTAACCTTCCCTAGTCACCACTCGTGCACTGATAGCTCATGCAGACCGTGCATGAAGCAGAGGTGACGTCAGCGCCTCTCCTTCTCTCCAAGGCACCTTCCACCCATCCGTTTACTGTCTACACACTCGAGCTCCTCCTGCAGCCATGCTTGGGGCTATGCTAGCGAAACTTTTCAGTTCTGTTCTTCAGTCACACATGGACTATTTGCGGGGACATTTACGTGAAAGGATCGCGCACGCGAAACGCACGGGGACATCGACGATCGGCCAAAACCCCCATTCTATCCCAACGGAGATCGAGAAAATCATGGTGAGTTACTGGCCTGGGGGGAAAAAAAAAAGAAAAAACAGCGGCGCTGTTCAAGATGGAGGGGCTGCGGGGTCATGTTTATAAACATAATATTATGTCTCAGATCACAATACAATAATAGAAATTTCATGGCTAATCTACCAACCACCATTCTATTTCGGACTGCAACGTGTTAACCACTTAAGCGCTATTTTATTTTATGGTTATAAGATTACTTTAGTTTTGTTTAGTTTTTTTAACTTGTGAAATGGGATATTCTACTCCATAATTAATACTTAAATTGTGGTAGTGGTACTTTTACTGCTTCTTTTCTATACATCCCTCATATCTTCACGGCAAACCATGGACCGGCCTACATGTTGGGAATCGCTGCTATATGCATCCCAGTCTGTCAGTATGGTACTGTATATGCACATCTTTTTCTCCCTCTCAGTACACCACACACACACACACACACACACACACACACACACACACACACACACACACACACACACACACACACACACACACACACACACACACACACACACACACACACACACACACACACACACACACCTCCACCCCCTCACATTTCAGCTGCTGCCTTCTTCCCCTCCAGTGCTGAATGATGAAATACGCTATCGGTGGTGAATGTGTGACTTCTGCATTTTTCAGAGGCCCAGGCTGTACAATAAGCCCTAAATATAGTGGAGAAAATGCTGCAGAATGAGTTAAAGTCGAGAAGGTGAGAAAAAAAAGAAGAAACCCTGCTAGGAGGCTACAACGTGATGCGACTTTATCTAACTCCCACAGACGGCCGCAGCGGAGGAGGAAAACCCGGTGCAAGTCTTCGCAATAAATGTCGGAAATTGGGTCACGTTGTGATTTGCCTTGAGTAAGGGGAAAGAGAAGAGGGGAATGGCAGAGATCAAACCAGCTGGGGAGAAGAATGAAGACACACTAAAATGAGAATAAATCTCAACCAAAGCGACAAAAGCAGGGGAATCACGTCTCACTCAAATGATCTCTTTCAAGCACATTCTACCCCACATAGTAGAATGATGTGAAGTTACTGCATTTTTGTACCTTCATACCAGGGTACACAGTAAATCCTCAGTATTCATTTATTGTTTAGATAGATTTTACTGTGTGGATTTGCTGGGCATGAGTGCTCTTTTTCAGCAACACACACACGCACACGCACACGCACACGCACATGCACACGCACACACACACACACACACACACACACACACACACACACACGTAAAACCACAGTTTGATAGTGTTGGTCACGGAGCAGCACCACTGTCCACTTGCTCAACGCTCGGCTTTAGGGCTGCAACTATTGATCCTTTTCTTAGTGATTATTCTCTCAATATACTTTTTTACACTGAGGGTTACATGAACGGCCAGGAGCAGGGTTAGATTAAACATTACATTGTATTTGTGTAGGAACTTCCACATTTGACTGTAACATGTGTCATTTAGAACATGGCAGCTCTGAACAGAATAGCGAGAGTCTGCATGATAAAGCACCAAGTTTGTAATGGATGCAATTAACCCCTGACTGAAAATTAACCTCCAAGGGGCAGAGAATTCTTTAAAAGGAGGTCAGTGGAAGCCTTATAGTCGCAGAGACAAGGCAGCCTTTTGTATGAATTATGGGCTCAAAGAAGAAGATGAGGACAGCCACCCGATTACCCTGTCAACTTACAAGATACTGCCTGCCTGCCAGATGGAAAACAAAGTTTTGATTGATGATAACGACCCGACCACCACCAAGCATCCTCATCTTCTCCAAGGATATGATCATCCAGTGTTCATTATGCTCATCTCATTTTGACTTCCAACGCATTCAACACTTTCGTCCTGGCGTGCCTGTTTTGAGCATGCCATTATAGGCCAACGATTGTCACACTTTAACAGATTTCAGTGACCCCCATCAAACATATGAACAAGCTCACAACACATCGCATCTACTGTATTTGTTGTACGACAAAGTATATGGTGTAAGGTTCTTTTTTACCCGACCCACCTGACCCAAAATACCTATACAGTCTAATCCAGGTCTTTTAAAACTTTTTTGACTCAGGGCACCCCTAAATTACACTGTTAGCTACTTGAACCCCAGTATCCCTATTCTGAGGGGAAGGTTCACCAAAAATAGCTGATCTACAAGTTCACAATACGTCACAATGTGATGCGTTGTGAGCTTGTAGATTGCCTATTTTGGGTGAAAGAGAGTTGGCCATAGATGGAAAAAGAACTCATCAAGTACGGTGCAAATCAGGTCTGTTTTACTAAGCATAGTGAAGTTATATTGTTAAATTTCAAATATTATCACAGTATTCTGAGGAGCCCCTGGACTGGTGCCACGGCACACACTTTGGGAAACCCTGTGTTAATCAACGAGCCAAACACAACCCAAACCATTATTGACCCATTCTTCTTTTGTGGGAGGGGTTGACCCACCACCCGTACCTGCAATAATTGTGTCTATAGCTTACCCAAACCTGCTCAACCCCTGGGTTGTGTGCATTACTAGCCTACTACGATTCCTATGCATAATAGTACAACATTCAGCTGAAAGAGGCAAACATATTTGCAGAAAATAGCAGCTCTACAAGCTTACAACGTGTTTCAATGCAACATGTGAGCTGAGATCAGCTAGTTTTTGGAGAGATTTGGTGCAAAGCAAAACAATGAGGGGGCCAAGCATAGGGGCCCTCTGAGGGAACTCTGTCACGAAGCATAGGGTTTCAGAAGATTGATTTAAAAAATGATGTTTAACTTTAACCACTTAAACTTTAAGTGGTTAAAGTTAAACTGATTCAAAAAGCCTATCCTTCACACAGAGTGAATGCAGCGAGCGGCCACATGCTCTGAGGGTAACCAGAGCAGGCTGTGAGAGACAGAGGAATACTGATGAGGAATTATAATTCAAACTTTTTGGTTTGGTTTGCGAACAAAAATGACATGTGTCTGCAACGCGCACGGCGCACGCACGCGCACACACATACACGCACACCACATGCACACATACTGTACCAGCTGCAAAATGCAGGACTGCAGTAATGTGCTCTAGAGATAGAAAGAAATGTAGCATATTGTCTATAGAGCTCCTTATTGTCTGTATATATCCATATACCCCTCTCTGGTCCTCCTCTATAAGGGCTGCTGGCTATGAATAATTTCTTTGGCGGGATTTTCCTGCAGGTATAAAATGTATGCTGCCGTGAGCACTTCAGAGCTCATGTTTTGATAATGTGTGTGCATCTGTGTGTGTGTGTGCGCGCACGCGTGTGTGTGCGTGTGTGTGTGAGAGAGAGAGAGAGAGAGAGAGAGAGAGAACACAGAGAGAGAGAGAGAGAGAACACAGAGAGAGTGGATATGTTATTGGATCTAACAGGCAAAGGGTCGTCATGGAGAAACAGGTCAGTGACACTGCTTCTGTCTAGCACACACACACACACGCACGCACGCACGCACGCACACGCACACGCACACGCACACAGTGACACACACACACACACACACACACACACACACACACACACACACACACACACACACACACACACACACACACACACACACACACACACACACACACACACACACACACACACACACACAAACCAACCTTAGAGTTGCTGACACCACAACAAACTATCAGTGTGTCACCATTAAAAGAGTCCAATAGCGCACAGAGCAGGGCTCATGTACGGTACTGTTGGTTAGCCAGTAAAGACGTGTGTGTGTGTGTGTGTGTGTGTGTGTGTGTGTGTGTGTGTGTGTGTGTGTGTGTGTGTGTGTGTGTGTGTGTGTGTGTACTGTATGTGAGAGAGAGAGTCAGGGTTAAAGTTCCTGACCGGAGGTCCATTATTCCCTGATCCAGCACTTTTTTTCTGCACATTGCTAGTTCTCCTGTAATAGGAGTAGTTGTACACCCAGCACAACAAAGGAATTGGGTTCTAACCACAAGCACATTGTCGCTGTTGGGCAGAAACTAAAGTGGGAATAAAGAACCTGTGTTCAAATGGATCCAATGTAGTTATGTTATAGTCCGAAGATTTCTTTGTTCTTGTAATTCATATCTGATGAGAAAGCATAATATTAATACATAATACTAATTCACTTAATAATTTCTTGGAGAGGAAGGAAAAAAATGAAAGCAAGCATCCCGAATATAGTAAATTGAAATCATAATATTTACATATTACATATTACATATTACATAAAATAAACCTTGAGCATGGTCATTGCGACCGAAACGTTGATGTTTTTTAGTTTTGGTTTTTCAAATAAACCACAGAGGTAATCAGCGTGTGCCAGAAAGCAGATTGGTGTGCATGTTATTTTCAACTCATATTCTATAAATGCCATTAAAAAATCATCTAGTGGGGTTACCGCGAAAACAATCTTCTAATCTATAGAGGAAATGCTGAATTTGTCAGCGATTATTATATTTTTGTGATTTTGTTTATGGCGGCATTTTTGCGAGAGCATGCAAGATACAGTCTATATTTTGCAATTATAATAAATTATTGATTGAATTAAACTAGCATTTCCTGACACAATGACAGACAGATCAATAAGCAGATTGCAATGCTGAGTAAGATTAAAAGAGAGTACACATTTTACAACATCATCATCATCCTTCATAGCAAGGTTAAATATATGACCTAAAGTCTACAGTGGAGCAAAGAGACCAGGAGAACACAGCCCACAATTTATTGTATTTTATTTATTTATTTTTTACACTTGAACCACAACCAACCCTATGCCATAATACAGTAGGTGAACATTCCTCAAAAATAGTAGATCACAACGTGAATTTGGCCTTCAAGTACTTTATCGTCACTTGTCGGGCAGAAACCTTGTATCTCCAAGTTTCAAATGTGTATGTTTTTTGGTAAATTTTTTGTAGTTCATCGTACAAAAGTTTCACACAAAACTAGTGAAAATAGCAGATCTACAAGCACACAACGCGAGGCGTTGTGTGCTTGTAGATCGGCTATTTTCACTTCACAATTCATACATTTTTAAAATGATAAATACAAAACGAGCGGTTTTGGACATACAAGGTTAAGGTTTCCACCCGACAACGACGTTATACACCACTGGAGCTTCTAGATCGGCTATTTTCGGCAAAAGAGATTTATTATAGTTATAGAGACCCCTGCAGGACCAACACAATGGACCTTTTAGGGTCTGTAACTCTGAGAGTGTACTGTGTACAAATGGAACCAAATGGACCCTTGCAGGTCCATTTGGTTCCACTCTCAGCGTTGGATTTTACAGTGCGGATCAAATGGCGGCCCGTAGCCTACTACTGCATATCGTTGTTGTCGGGTGGAAACCTCCAAGTTTCAAATTTGTACGTTCTTTCGCAAAGTAAAGCCCTGCTTCATCGTACAAGGCCGTCGCACAAAAGTTTAAATCATTTTTAAAAAGCAAAATGCCAAACGAACGGCTTTGGACATACAAGGTTTTCACCCGACAACGACGATATCAAACTGGGGGTCGTTGAAATGAAAAAGGCTGAGAATCACTGGTGTAGGCTACATGTTCACTATAGCAAAGATGCAACACAGCAGTAAATCCCAGCCATGGGAACATATAATTCTATACGGTGCCTATTCTCCTCTATTCTGCCTGATTAGGCAGAATAGAGAGGTGCTCACCTGAGACAATATGGGAGTAAAATGGCCCCCGGCTATGTGGCTAAATGGAAAGAAGCAGGGATCCATGGGTTCAGAGGACTGGACTGCAGAACTGCTGATATAAGGAGGATGGGAGCTCAGGGTATAGCAGCTGCAGGTTCTTAAAGAACATTCTTTGGCATTTCTACTTTATTTCAATGACAGAGAGAGAGAGAGAGAGAGAGAGAGAGAGAGAGAGAGAGAGAGAGAGAGAGAATGCAGAAAAGAGCCTCGGGTCAAACTGAACCTGACGAACTGCAGGAAGGTCTATAGCCATATTGTCATTGTCCGATGAAAACCTTGTATGTCCAAAACCGTCCGTTTTGGATTTATCATTTTAAAAATGATTTAAACTAGTGAAAACAGCCACTCTACAAGCACACAAGGCGTTGTGTGCTTGTAGATCGGCTGTTCTCACTACTTTTGTGTGACGGCCTTGTATGACGAAACTTGCAGATACGAGGTTTACACGCGACAACGGCGATATTCATGTGGTATGGACTCTTAACCACATGTTTTTAAACAGATGGCTTTTAACCACTTACACCTGATTTGTACATCATCATAAGACAGTGTCACATGGCGAAAATAGCCTGGGTCTACAATCTCACAACGAGCCGCATTGAGGCGCGTTCCAGAGATATCATGTTCACAATGTTGGGTCGGACTAGTCTTGCGTAGCCAGACAACTATTCTACATAATCCGAAATTTTAAAATCTGGCCACTTGTTATGTTTAATGATAAAACATTTACATGTCAAGCTGCCGAAATAAAATGACTACTACAGTACGTTGAATAAAAATCTTGCTGTTATGCTGTTTTATTTTGGTCAATAATAGTATTGACATCAAATCTGGACTTGTTGTAAAGGCTGCATTTCTTATTTGTTAATTATATTATCTTAATTATATTCTGCAAAAGGTTGTGTGGGTGAAATGAATATTCATAGCATCAAATGATAAGGTTTTCTTTTGCAGTTATCTAAGCTAAATTATATAGTCAGGTGAAGGGTTATTCAACCCAGAAAAACACTGGGTCAGACAACATGGAAAAATAATGCCTCTGGCCATGGCTGTTGGCATTGGGTCAGAGTGATTATTAAATACAATTAATAGACGCAATAAAGAAGTAAAACAATCATCCAGATAGAGATGCCTGCCATAGGCAATGCTGTAATACAAGAGAAATTAAAATACAGAGAGAAGCAACAAGTTTGAATCACTCAAGTACAGTAATGTCCCAGGGGGGCTGACACATGAGGTGACATCTTTCACCAAGGCACACACAATGTCATGCACAACGCGCGCATACGCACGCACGCACGCACGCACGCACGCACACATGCAGATGTCATGCATGTAATGAATGCTGAGTACCACACACAGTCGCACGTAGGGAATACAAAAGACCCATGTGTCCACGCACGCACACGCATGCACGCACACACGCACGCATACAGTCACACAAGTAGGTGCCGTGCATGTAATGAATGCTGAGTACCACACATAGTCACGCACAGGGAATACCAAAGACCCATGTGCGCACACACGCACGCACGCACGCACGCACGCACGCACGCACGCACGCACGCGCACGCACACACGCACACACTCAGAGCCCATATACATTTCACTGTCTTCTTTATTTTTCTGTCCCTCTTACACTCACCCACATACTCATCTCATTCCCTCTGTCTGTCTGTCTGTCTGTCTGTCTGTCTGTCTGTCTGTCTGTCTGTCTGTCTGTCTGTCTGTCTCTCTCTCTCTCTTTCTGCACACACTTGCTTTTCATGTCCGTTTAGGGAGGGATATGATCTCATCGTTCACCCATCATTTTCTGTCTCCTTAGAGAGACTCTCTATTTTTTGATACACAAAGTCATCAAGGGGGAGTGGGGGGGGGGGGAGGCAGAAGCTACAAAGTGTACTGTAGCGTGAGATGTCTGGAGTATTGTAAACGGCATAGAATGTGTCCCACTGGAGTCTTTGGTAGTTAAGCTGATGTTTCTGTGAAGATGACAAGGAGCAGCATTCGTGTTTTGTACTTTGCAGTAGACTAAATCTCAATGTTTTTTTATCCATTGGTATTTTAAAAGCACTCTACTCATCCTAATGGACTGCAGCTTATTTTGCAGCAAAGCAAACGTTCATTTCTCATCTGAGAGAAGACAAATACTTGCTTTTTGTCATAGAAGAAAACTAAAGCTATGGGCCTTCACTGTAAATAGTACCTCCACCCGGGGAAAAAAGATGTTCCAATGGAAACCCAGAAACTCCTACTCAATATAAAATCTGGAGTGCTAATTCAACTGTGAGAACGTACCATTTGCCAACATTATGAGAGTTTCAGATGTATACTGTACATTAAAGATAGATGTGCATGGAGGCGTGAGGATAAACCATAATATTGAAATTGCCGGTGAGTATTTCACATCAAAACTATTCATATAGTGCATCGTTCACACAATTACAACAATTACATTGCTATTATCTCTGTGGAATATTCATGCTGTGGGTGTGCAAAAAACTGTTTGAAAAAAGATTAACATTAAATTGGGTAAATTAACCAGAAGCTGTAGCTGAATTTTACACAAACATAAACTAACACTAACAGGTGTGCAACATTTAGTCAATTAAAATAACATAATGCATAAACATAATGCAAAACTGCTTTGTGCTAAAAGAAAAGAAACATTTTTTAAACATGTGGGCATACTCTATACCAATAAGACGCATAAGGGCGAAGATCTGTCTTTGCCACCTGTCTTGGCCATATATGGATTCTGTTAGTGTGGTTCCCCTGACAGGGCATCATCTTGGAATACCCATATATGGACCTTTATTAATATATATCGGACCAGTTAACCATATATGGAGATCCAAGATACACATACAGTATATGGAGATCCATGTATATGGAGATATGGGCATATTGGTTAGACTGATATATATACATATATATATATATATATATATATATATATATATATATAGCAGGGGTTGACACTAAGGTCTCAGAGGCACTTGCCCATCGGGCAAGTACAGGTCATGTTCTACTTGCCCGAAGGTAATGCCCACTTGCCCGAAAAGTAAATCGTCCTTTATAAAATGATAGGTACGATTTTAATTACCGCTCAATTTAACACTTATTTCTTTACTTTCTGGGCCTGTGCGATAAAATGTCATACCTCAATACCTCCAAATCCAAATACCAAATACTTTAGCTATGATTGAATCTGTCTATGGGTTCACACTTGTTATTTTTAATTTTTAAATGCAGCAACAGTAAAAACAGCACATTATAGGTAAATAGTGCTCTTATTTTACATTCCACAGACCAGAAGACACAGCGCACTGGCCACGTTCAGGTGTTTAGACAGATATCTCATGTTTATAGACATTTGTGTCCCCTCTCAAATGAGCACTTGCCCTGTCGGGCAACCTGAAAGCCAACTTCACCTGCCCTGACGTTTTATTTACCTGCCGGGGGCAGGTGGGCAAGCCTTAGTGTCAATGCCTGTATATATATATATATATATATATATATATATATATATATATATATATATATATATATATATATATATATATATATATATATATATATATATATATAGCATTCACAGATGGGAGTCATCCTGGTGATGTCAGAATGAGTCAGCCATAGCTATATATGGAGATCCGGGTGATGTAGAGTTGATGATGTCAGTGTTGGTCAGCTCCATATATGGAGGTCCATGACATCAGGGATCTCCATATATGGGCAGGTCAGCCTCCATATATATATGAACAGTGGTTCCCAAACGGTGTGCTTGTTTTTGTGAGAATCAAAGATAATTATATACAACTAGAAGCTGGGCCGCCTTCGGGCGATATCTGTCTATTTGCGTCCATTTTATGCCCATATATGGAGATCTCTGTATCTGTCTGTCTGTGTCCCTTTATGCCCGTGTATGGAGATCTTTGTGATTCTGCGTACATTTTATGCCCATATATGCCATATATGGAGATATCTGTTAATCTGCGTCCATTTTATGCCCATATATGAGATCTCTGTTGCTTTTTGTTTGTTTCTTCTTTAACTCTTATACTGCTTTGGACGTTCCTGTTCGCCCCAATTCTCAAGAGACCTCCGCGCCAATACGGCGCTCGTTCGCGTTCGTTCGTTTACCTTGTTGAAGCTGATGAGGGGTCGCGCCGCCGTGTACTGTAAACACATTTTCCGCGGTGATGGTGTAAAAAATCCATTATGCGTTAACATCAACGGAGACCAATTCACTTCCTTGTTGATTTCTCTGGCTGTGAGGCTCTGTGGCCAGTGACTGGTCTGAATGCACGGCAACACATAACAGGCAAATTCACATTCATTCTCGCATGACGCCGCCCTCTGCTGCCTGGCAGACCAAAGTGCACTATTGCACAATCAAAAAAAAATAAAAAAATAGTAAATAAATAAATGTCTGTCTATCTACTATAACGTCGCAAAGGTAAGCCGCTTTTTGATGGCACCAGACCCAATAAATAAATAAATAATCTGGCAGTAGGAGAGTTAAGCAGAATACGCAGCCTGCTTAAATCTGCATCATTCAAGTCATCCTCCCAGTCCCACGCTTTGTTGCTTGTCTTATGTTTGTCTATGTCTCTTTTATTTTCTTTTTCTTTTAATGCAAACCCCAATATACCTGTTGTCATAGGACCCGTTTTGACCATCTGTTTGCCTTTGTCCCCTTATGCCCATATATGGAGATCTCTGCACACACAGTACCGGTTGCTGAAAACTCTGATGTCAGACATCAGCTCCGCATACGGGCATTCATTTTATGCCCATATCTGGAGAACGCGCGTGCCGGTGGGAAGAACGGTTCTCGAGATACGCGGATTACATACATACATACACATTCACAGAGATTTTTTGTTGACTCATGTGGCGTACGTGATGTCAGAGCCTTTTATGAAGTGATGTAACAATGAGTCAGCGCTTGCGCCGGTTTCCTCCGAAACACCTGATGTCAACAATCAGCTCCGCATATGGTGATTCCGAACGTTTCGCGCAGTTTCGGAAAAACCGCGCGTCCGCGCCGCGGCGGGGAACGCGCGTGCCGAATCTGAAGCCGGTGGGACGAACGGTTCTCGAGATACGCGGATTACATACACGCACGCAGACAGACAGACAGACAGAGATTTGTCGCATTTATAGATAGATAAATCTAACTATTCATTTAGCGAATGTCTGTCTGACCATCTGCATGCCATCTGCACACTTCTTCTTCTTCTTTCGTGTACACGGATACTACACAGTTTTGCCGCCATGGTAACCGCCTGTCTGCATGCTGCACTGATACTAATTTAGCCGCCGTCTGTCCGCCGTCTGTCTGCAGTATTCTGACGTCATACGGAACACCATGTATGGGCATAATAAAGATCTGCCCAACGGGCACTCCAACATGGAACACCATATATGGGCATAAAGATCTGCCCAACAGGCACTCCAACATTAGCCTGGGTGCCATCCTGCTACGCTACGTTCTGTGGATTTGTTTTGGTTCTAAAACTTGTGATCCGGTTTAGAATGAGTTTTTTCTTTCAGATTCTATACCTTACAAAATATATACATATTTTAAACCACTTTCAACCTGGCATCCAAATGTTGGGAACGTCGTAGGAATACAAATATTAATTCTAATTCATTTATTTTTCATTTTACATTATTTTCACAAATGTACAGTACAAGCTCACAAACCCACTCTCTATAATATACAGTAGAGTATGGTACTGATATCCTGTGTTGATATATGTGGTCTGCACATACATGAGATCATTAGGATGTCAGGCATCACAGGCAGACAGACATGGATTGACTGCAGCAGAGGACTAGAAGTAATGCTTTGTAAATTAGAGGTAAGCGGACACAAATTCTAACCTCGACCCAAAACGGAATCTTCGCTCCAAGGCAAGACTGGAAAATTGTCTGCACATGTGATGACATTTCCCACAAGATTGCAAAAACATAGATCAAGCACGCAATCACTCAACTCAGTGTGTGTGTGTGTGTGTGTGTGTGTGTGTGTGTGTGTGTGTGTGTGTGTGTGTGTGTGTGTGTGTGTGTGTGTGTGTGCGTGTGTGTGTGTGTGTGTGTGAGAGGGAGATGGTGAAATAGTAGAGATGGCCCTGTACCCCCCTGTGCACCCGACCAAGTCACTCTGTATTCTTCCCCAGAGCAGTGTAGACAGATGAGGAAGACTAGTTAATCCCTTCACACACACACACACACACACACACACACACACACACACACACACACACACACACACACACACACACACACACACACACACAAACGATAAGACCCTGGCCACAGGTTCTCTAATGATGTCAGTGATGGGAAAGTCACGGTGAAATGACACCCGCAGGGCTGATAATCTTTGTGTGCGTGCGTGCGTGCGTGCGTACGTGCGTGTGTGTGTGTGCGTGTTTGAGTGAAGGAGGGAGAAAATGACTGAGTGAGCGGGTGAAAGATGGAGATGGAGACAGAGGGAGGGAGAGAGATGGGAGAGAAGGAAAAAGGAAAGACGTGCGAGCGTACACTTGCTGTCGTTCATGTGTGAGCATGGGTGCGCCAGTGGACAAGGACATGTGAGCGCATGCATGCCAAAAGGATGAGGACATATTTATAAGCGCGCACACACACACACACACACACACACACACACACACACACACACACACACACACACACACACACACACACACACACACACACACACACACACACACACACACACACACACACACACACACACACACACACATACGTCCTGACCTTGTGCTTGACTCCAGATTTTTATTAGAACAGAGGACAGCCCAATGATGCCTCGCTACATGGAAACAATCACACCATACTGTAGTCACACACACACACACACACACACACACACACACACACACACACACACACACACACACACACACACACACACAGGGCAGACTCACAATAAACCCAGGACGGTTCGTCCCCTCACACAAAGCCAGCCCAGGGGCGTCAATTGGGTATGGCAGGGGTATGCAGCTGCCATACCCTGGGTCCAGGGGGGAAAATAAAAGTTACTTTTAAATATAAATCCATGAATGTCTCTTTTTCTATCTGTGCTGGTTATTATTATGTTGTTAAATTATAGTAAAACTAGCTCTTACCCGTTCAAAGATATGAGCTCCGAAATGATGTGTGTGTGGGGTTATGGGGTGTGCACTGTGCACACAGTATATGAGGGATGGAAAGTAACTTTAACTGGTGCTTGCATGATAATATGTAGGAGCATCAATGTAAGAAATACCCGTTTCGTTTAATGGCTACAGATAGAGATACTGTGTACCCCCCCCCCCCCCCCCATACACACACACACACACACACACACACACACACACACACACACACACACACACACACACACACACACACACACACACACAGAGCTGGTTAAACATGTTGCCTCGTGCTAGATGCAGAATAGATATGCCTCATGCTAGATGCAGAATAGATAGTAGATACACCATAAAAATGCTAATATACAGCATATGATTTGTGAAAGTGACAAACGGGCTTCACAGTTATGTCAGGTGTGTTCATATGCTAATGGTGATGCGATTTCAGATCAATTGCTCCAGCCACTGAGGAGAAACACTGTTTCAGACAGACACTCAGACATTCGGAAAATTATATGTTTGATAACTACAAATGCAAAATGTAACAAAATGGTCACTTTAACAAGGTATTATAATTATATTCTCCACACTTTTATTCTCCCCATCTTGACAAAATGGTATATTCCCAGGTTCTGCACAGGTGCAATGCATTATTGTTAATTGTGGCACGTTTACTAACATGCCAAGATTAGCTGCACTCGAACAACCGTTCAAAACGGGGGGAAAAGAATGTAGACCTACTTCTTAAAATAGATGTATCATGCCTGTTGCTAAGGTATGGCAACATGACTGGTGTCTTGCGCGCGTGCAAGACACCAGTCATGTTGCCATACCTTAGCTTTTTCTGAACTGACGCCACTGAGCCAGCCCATACCAAAGGAACAGAACAGTGGATGAAACCCATTCCTCTTAAGGACAGGATGCAGGGGCCAGCCATCAAGTTTGATTTGATTTGCTTGCCTACGCCGTCTATTCTTCTCCGCCGTCCCCGGCGTGCACGCGCACACATTCCCACAATGCAACAGCTTGACCCCTCTGTCCTTTGTGTCTTTCACTTGCACACATAAAGTGTAAGTATGCCGTCCAACGCTGCAAGACCTTAACCTCTCCCTCCACACACACACACACACGCACACAAATATGTTAATGCAACAGCTTGACACTTCTCTATTGCCTGTCATATGATCTTTCTCTCTCTCTCCACCTTAATCCTCTCCTCATCTCCGTGCCCCTCTTATTCTCACATACAGTAATGCTGCAAAATCCAGCTTCCCTCTCTTTCCTCCCTCTCTCTCACACACGCACGCACTCATGCAGACAGACACTCATATCAACCTATCTGCATTGTCTCTGTATCTCTCACACCAACTCGCACTTCAATAAGTTAGCCTCTCCTCATCTGTGTGCGCGTGTCTCTCTCTCCCTCTCCCTCTCTCACTCTCACGCACGCACGCACGCACGCACGCACGCACGCACGCACGCTCTAATGCAACAGCTTAACCCCTCTTTGTCTGTGTGTCCGTACCTGTCTGTTTTCCTCACACAGCGTACATGCAGTGTCCCACGCTGCATCAGCTTAACCTTTCTCCTTTATCAGTGTCTGCTGGCCACGCTCCTGGGGAGAAAAAGACGCCTTTGTTGTCTCCTGATGGAAAATAAAGCTCCATATTCTACTCCACATCTTTCCACACAGTACAAACCTTTCATTTAGCTCTGCATGGACCAATTCATAATTATTCACAATTTACCCATTAAAACCGGGAAAGCATCTGTGTCACTTTAGATTTTAAGTTTTTCAGAAAACTCTTAGTATTTAGAACACTGGTTTAGATCAGTGGTTCTCAAAAATAGCAGATCTTCAAGCTCACATCATGCCACGCTGCGAGCTTGTAGATCTGCTTGTTTTTGAAAAACTGAATAATTATGATGTTCTCTTCTGGGGGTCCCTGGCACAAAACATTTTCAGATGGGGGGGTCCACGGCCAAATCCCAATTTGAGGGATTTAGAAGGCGATTTGTGGAATCGGTATCAGGTCTTAATGGGTTAAATTATTTGGTTTGTGAACAGTTAAATAATTAATCAAATGAATAATAATAATAATAAATTAAATAACCTTTTGGGTGAAATTAACTTTCTTGGGTTAAAACAACCCAACTTTCTTGGGTTAAAACAACCCAACTTTCTTGGGTCAAAACAACCCAACTTTCTTGGGTCAAAATAACCCAACTTTCTTGGGTTAAAACAACCCAACTTTCTTGGGTCAAAATAACCCAACTTTCTTGGGTCAAAATAACCCAACTTTCTTGGGTTAAA
This sequence comes from Nannobrachium achirus, assembly GCF_963921795.1. Taxonomy (NCBI): domain Eukaryota; kingdom Metazoa; phylum Chordata; class Actinopteri; order Myctophiformes; family Myctophidae; genus Nannobrachium; species Nannobrachium achirus. Next base: position 31,450,442 of record NC_137810.1, read on the forward strand.
ACAACCCAACTTTCTTGGGTTAAAATAACCCAACTTTCTTGGGTCAAAATAACATTTTTTTGGGGATTAAAACAACCCAACTGTTTTAATAACCCAATTTGTGTTGTTTTTAACCCTACTGTTTTTAGTGTGTAGAATCGGTCTCAGATCTTAATGGATTAAATTAACCATTCAAGGTGAAAGCATTGGATTTCGTTTGTGAACAGTTAACTTCTCAATGTAATTTATCCATTTGTACCTAGAGCATACAAATGTAACTAACTGCACGGTGGACCCTTCTTACATTTGCACCCTCCCAGAGATAAAGAACGCTCACGATTTTATAGTGTACCTCCGTCTGCAATCTGGGTTAAATTGGTCACAGCTGATTGCCTATTTCCATCTGAATGACAATGAAATGAGGTAAACGGCCAGAGAAATACAGCAATTCAAAGCTCCAGTCATAAATGGCCGACGTATTGACATTTTTCCACGGTCTCAAGAGTGAGCACTGGCGAGGCACATACTGTTCATTATCTCAAGATATGTGTGCTTTGCTCTGCACGAGGCAACAGGTTCGCAATACACACGCATGTGTGTACACACACACACACACACACACACACACACACACACACACACACACACACACACACACACACACACACACACACACACACACACACACACACACACAAAGAAGACTATATGTGTCCTCCTCCTACACATACCATCTCTCTGCCCGCGTGGCGTACTTATGAGAAAGTCAGCCGTGCTGAATCTGCACTAAGTCATCACTGTGTCCAAGCGCTTCGATTTTTCCACCTCCCCTCAGTATCCTGTCCTCTCCGCTCCACTCGCTCCTTTATTGTCTTTGCTGTGGGGCCCGTGGAGCAGATAAACAGGCTTAGCGGCCAGCGGGCCACGTCTGAGGTGGAAAAATCGATGACTGCAAGTGCTGAATGCTACCTGGCTGCCTGCCTTCAGGGAACCAGTGGCTAATCCATATCAGGCCCCTGACAATGGCACCACCACTCCTTTCAGGGCCTTGAATATCTTAAAAAGTGTGTTTGGGAGGCGCTCTGCAATAATCCATGTGGAATTTCTATGAAGCAAAAACTGAAACGAGAGCGATTTCCTTTTTTCCCCCACTGTCACACTTTTATGTTTTTATTTTCGTGCTATATGGAATCGTCTTCCTGAAGGTTTCTGGGACAGCCTCCAATGACTGACAACCGAGAGAGATGACGGGGTGTTTATTTATTCATGTTGTATAGGGTGAATGCTGGGGAGCTATAGAGTGCCCGTGTGCATTCTCCCATAACAACTGACGTTGTTTTTGTTTTGTTTTTTACCTTCAAAAGTTCAGCAGTGACAGCTTACAGTTTTGTTGCTTTTACAAACACTTTTAAGTGACTTCATTGGCAGGCAATGCCTGCATACAGGCGCGGAGCTAAATGAATGATAGTTAGGAACAAAATGTACCCTTACTGTACTTACAGGTCTGTTTTGTAGGATTTTGTAGATTGGCCAATGCATTGACACTTGCAATGGCACAAATACTATAATTCACTTGACTCATGCCGTATAGATTTTAGGCACACAGTGAATTGACCTTATTTACCTAATCTGTTGCCATCTTCTTTATTTTTACCAAGATGTTACCACTGACACACTAATGCCAAATGTAAAGTGAGAAAGAGGAGATCTTAAAGCTGCAACCCGGAACTTATTTGAATGATTTAAACATTCATTTAATCAATGTATATGGCAGAGTATGTTAATACAATAGCATCTGCAGTGGATGGAGGTGGTATCCCGACCATTGAGAAGATATCGTCGGGTAGGACACCTACTGGCTGGAATAGTTGTAGCTCAAAAGTGCAATAGATCAGTGGTTCTTAACCTTTTCAGGCCGTGACCCACTAAAATAATTATATTTGAACTGGGGATAATATTAATGATGCCCTGTTAGAGAGATCCCTGTGATGCCAGGGGGAACACATCCCTTTTATGCCCATATACTGTATGGAGATCCCTGACGTCCACAACCCTGATGTCCACATCACTGTGGCGCAACCTCGCCCAAAGTCCTATTGTCTCCCTGAGGCGTCTTACTAGTTATTATTGTATTAGTGTGAGTGTGTGAGTGTGTGCGTGTGTGCGTGTGCGTGCATGTGCGTGTGCGTGTGCGTGTGCGAGTAAAAGAGAATGAAAGATAGAAAGGAGCAGACAGAGACAGAGGGCGACAGAGAAAAGTAGGACTCCGGGGGAAAGGCAGGTGCGGTGCATTGATTGCGTGCAGCTAGAGACGATTCTTCCAGCTGTCAGGAGAGGAGAGGGTACAGCGCTGGAGATGACAGGAAACCAAGGGCAAGCGCAACACAACAAACGCCATCAGACCTGCTGTTCCACACACGTCCTGTAAACACGCTATCGTTGACCATTAACCACAGGATGAGAGTATAGGGCGGCAAGGGTGATTAACCGATAATGTATCCAAACTGATATTTAGAACCAATAATCGACTTAATCTTGCTCATGCAGGTTAATTGAATAATCGAGAAGGTGTTTTGTTTATATATTTATTTTTTATCAACAATCTTTTACCAACAATTCAACCTGTTTTTATAATAAGAATCGATTAGTCCTTGAGGGGGTTCCAGGTGGTCTCCAGCTAAATGAGTTGATAACCAAAGTAACCAAACTGACCCTTTATAGATCTTTAACGTTTGAGAGTGTCAAATGATTACGGGTCCATTTGGTTTCACTTTATGCTCTCTAGAGTTAAATTACCGTATTGTAATAATTATCTGCATTACTTAATTTACAAGAAGAAGAAGAATCGTTATTTTGATCCATATTAGCTTGTTATCTCACCTATGGTACCTCATCAATACAGCACGGGATTGTGGAGAAAATCTTATCCAACGAAAACAAAATATCCTACGTTTTGGGGCAGAAAGGCAAAATCTCATCAAATGGTGGTCTGTGGCTCAAATGGCGTATAAATAATTGTCCTTGATATGAAAAGGGTTGAAAACCACTGGATTAGTCTGATCTGATTAGTCATTTTCATTTTTCATCATCACTCCCCTGCAGCAGTGATTCTCAACATTTGTACTATTTACACAGTTTAAAAATAGTTTTTTTTGGAGCATATAAACAGTGTGCGGGCGTTCTTCTCCTTCCATTATCTGATACCTTGATGTCCAGCACCTGGCCTGAATATAGGCTTGAGATGTGCACACAATCTTGTCTATGTACTATTTACACAGTAAAGTCCTCAGTGCTAATCAGTGTTGGGGTAACACGTTACTGTAATTGGATTACGTTTTGTGGTAACGGAGTACGCTAACGTGTTAATTTTCCTATCAGAGTAATTGGTTACTTACTTTTCCCAAAATAATGGCGTTACGTTGTTACATTTAAGCCCTATATTTCT
>NC_137810.1:31463865-31506365 GCF_963921795.1 Nannobrachium achirus
TCAGCCATTTACAATATGCTTGTGCGCCTATACTGCCAGGAATATTATTAATTTCCAAGTATGGAGTACAGAAACCAAGCAGGCATAATTATGATTGCAGACTGTAGTACACGTACTATACCACTAGAGAGTGCCCAACGATTAGGTCTTCCAGGCTGGACGAGCCTGGACCGCGTGTGGACCATAATGGCCGCCGATGGACGCTGCCATTGTTTTAACGGAGAGGCCGGTCCGTCGAATGGGAGCGATCGTGCACGCCGTGCACGCCGTGCGCACGCCGTGCACAATCGTTTATGCTCCTGGGTGACCACTATGTCAGCCCAGCCACTTTTTTCCGAATGAAAATCCGTTTAAATATGGTAAAGTTTGATAAAGAAACGTTAGCTTTCAATGCTAAAAAAAGGCCTATGCTATGTTATGGGCAAACGATTTCCGGGTCACGTAATCGATGACGTCATTTCCAGCGCAAATTCATTGCTTAAGCTTATATGAACCTAGAATGGTCAGTTTTTGCTCTAAAAATGTCAAAAAATACCAAAAAAAAACAGAAAATTATCAAAATGGCGACGTTTGGCGATCTGGCTGGCTCCGCCCCCTGTAAAATGGCGATCTATGGCGATTTGGCTGGGAATCAGTTAATGATTCTTCTTACAAAAAATGTACGTTGTATATTAAGTATAAACATTAGGAGATTACAGGCTGAGGTCCTTTAGTATACAATTCAACTTGCAGGAGTTGAGGTTACAATCAGTCCCACAGATAAATATTGTGAAAATAGCTGATCTAGCTTGTAGATTGGCAAAACCGATAGAGGCAAAGCCGATACCGATCAAAGCCAATAGAGGCATTATCGGCCAATCGCGATCACTTACCGATCAATCGGGCATCTTTAGCGTGCGTACACAGAAGGATCACTCAGGAAAGTCCAGTTATAACATTTACTTTTAAATGAGCTCCAAAGTCTGCCATGGTGGAAACAATGATATACAACACTTTTCAAAAGTCAAATTAGCAAATATAGGCTTTCTACGGAACCCCTCGAAAAGGAGATGATGCATCTCAACGGGTTGATCCTAGATAAAAGTATATTATTTTTACGCTATTCATTGTGTATCACAAAGTATATAGTGTAATAAGGCTTAAGAGGCTAAACTGGAATTTCACTGAAGTCAGGAGCAGCTCTATTCATGGCTTCCATTGAGTGAATTATCCTGTGCCAAAGGAATATCACATTGAAATCATTCCATTGAGCAGCCTTTCGCTTCAGCTGGCATTGTGTCAAACAATAGCCCAGAGATGATAGCAAATATCTCCTCCAAAAGACAAAGGGTGGCGGTAATTGGTAGTCGCACCTTGTCCATTGTGAGAACAATGTGTTTGCCGTGTTCCCCAAAAAAGGCCCAGAGACGAGACTCATCTCGGGAGCGGGGGGTTCATTTTCATGAAAAATGGAGTGCCAGCGTACCAGCTGTGCTCTACAAATATGAAGCCAGAATGCGAGAAGGCATCGCCGCTCACAAAGGAGAGGACAACATAAACAATGGCTGACATGATGAAAAGGAGGGTGGGGAGAAGATGAAGGGAGAGATGGAGGGATGGAGGAACAGGAGGGGAGAGAGAGAGAGAGAGAGAGAGAGAGAGAGAGAGAGAGAGAGAGAGAGAGAGAGAGAGAGAGAGAGAGAGATGGGGTGAGGGCAGCCCCACTGTCATAACTGACACAGATGTTAACAACTCCCACTGCATAATGCAACATATGGGCTCCCTGCCACAGTGTCTGCACACACACACACACACACACACACACACACACACACACACACACACACACACACACACACACACACACACACACACACACACACACACACACACACACACACACACACACACACACAAGCATGCATACACGCATACACACATCACATGCACAGCTTTTTCACACACCTATGGACACGCGTGTGCACATAAATGGACACAGATGCTCACACCAATATACAGACACGCAAACACACACTTTGAATGAAAGCATTATAGTCAAGGTAAGACATGGCAGGCAGAGACACGCGTGCATGAGCTCGCATGTCAACCGTGCATCCCACCCTCCTCCCCGGCTGCTGTCTTTGCCAATTGAGACGTATCTCATAACCCCCCATTGATCAGGAAACAACCAGAATGCACAGGGAAAAAAACGATAAAGAGTGAGAGAGAGAGAGATGGAGAGAGAGAGGGAGAGAGATGAAGAAAAATAATGAGAGAGAGAGAGAGAGCGAGTGGAAGAGCAGAGAAAGGGCAGAAGGAGAATTAGAGAGAGTCGGAGGTGCACACAGCACTTTAAATTAGGCCTGGCTTCACTGCCTATATCTCTGCCTGGCCTGTTGGTGCGTGTGTCTGGACTCAGCATACAGTACTGTTGATTTCCCCTGGGCTGACCCAATATGCCTGTTTTATTGTTATGGCCTATTAAACCCCTATGATGGAGGGGCCAAGCTTGAGGTGGCATCTGCTTGCCACACACACACACACACACACACGCACACGCACACACACACACCACACACACACACACACACACACACACACACACACACACACACACACACACACACACACACACACACACACACACACACACACACACACGTGTGCGTGCATACACACCTAATGCCCCAGGTGCATAGTGGGGCAAACTTAACCAAGGAGACCATTTGATGCGGAGCAAATAACATTCTCTAAAAAGGTCAGAGCAATTTAAGAGTCTTTTTTTATTGTTTCCTGTGATGGCCCACAGCTGCGGAGACCGGAGGTTTTTATGCAGCTTTTATGTGCTGCAGTGGTGAAGTAGTGCTGTGGTCAGAGTACATATACGTACAGTAGGCAGTTATACTGTAGTCACAGGAATAGAACAGATAGCTGGGTATTCCAGTTGGAGTCGACATTCTATAGGATCTTAGTGGATATTAAGTCTTTTCTATCATTTGCAGACCGTGAAAAGGTCATCCGTGTTTTGTTATCACAACTATATTACTGTAACTATGTGTACTCAGTGCTCTGAAAAATAAAAGCCACCCCTTGTCTACAACAAGAAATGCAGCCATGATATTGCACCCCTCCTTGCTTCTCTACACTCGTTGCTTGCGAGTTTCATCAGTTTAACTGATGACTTTTAAAGCCTTACAGGGCAAGGCTCCTGGTAGGGCCTTCTTGGTAGTTCCCAAACTCGTCTCATTACCTGGGACGATTGGGCCTTTGCGGCCCAGGGACCAAGGCTTTGGAATGAGGCGAAGTAAGTCTTTTAAATTGCTTCTGAACGCATACTTTAGCCTTTTCATGAAACATATTTATTTTATCTCCTTTTTTCCCTTCTTTCATCCTTTTATCCTTGTTCCATTTAAATAACTTTGGTAGATATTTGGGTTGCGTAGTTACCTTGCCATGATGTATCTCCAAATATTTGCAGATTATCTTTGATAGTTGCTCGGTAGATTCAAGATTCATCCAACATACAGTATTTATCCTGTTGATTTACATTGCATGGTGAAATGGATTCTGAACATCTCTTCCATGTTATGCAGCAGTCATTTTTATTTTGTTTTGTAAAGCAACTTGTAACCTTGTTTCACAAAGCACTTTAGCTATAGGGTATTAGCTTTATTCTAGGATGGTCATTTAACCGTTTAAAAGTGGATAGATGTATAGAATGGACTTCATTACTGAGGGTGCAGTCACACCGATCATTGATTCTGCCAATGCGGCGGATTATGCCGATGCTTTTTAAAGGGAACTGAGCTTTTTGGCCGAAATCCGCTACTGGCAACAAACTGCTCCGTTCCCTTTGAAAAGCATTGGCAGCAGTGTTCATTTTGACAGCAAATTCTGATTTAGTCTTTTGATTTAGTTTTGGTCCTATTTAGTCATCTGAAATTGTTTAGTCTTAGTCGACTAAATTTAAAAATCTTAGTCTTTTAGTCAACAAAATGAACACTGGCAGAATCTGTTGCATAGGCAGAATCAAAGTTCTGTGACTCACAATCATGAAATGAAATGAAATGGAACTGGTAGAAAGGTAATAAGCATAGAGCACTGAGGAAGTGGTGTGCGGTGGGATCGATACAGCTTTTCCAAACTTTTGGCCAGTGGTGGAAAGTACATTTACTCAAGTACTGTACTTAGAGTTTCAGGTAATTTGATTGTAACGGACCATGTTTAAATTGCGGTATTGATACTCAAGTAAAGACTTTTACTTATTCCACTACAGCTCAATTGCACTGCTCTCTGCCTCTATTCCCTGCACGGCCGCAAAGAATCATCAGTCTGCACTCTGCAGACAGCTAATCAAACTGGGATGTTTCTTCTGCTTTGGAGCAGGGAGACAAATTGGGGTGGACACAAAACAGACAGAACTAAATATTAAAAACACGTTCCCTCTTCCTTTTGCTTGGTTACATCCCTTTCTTGCTTGAATTATACAAGTGCGTTGAAAGCCAACTCTTTTCTCCCCGTTGCCCTCTGCCCCTTTTCTCTGTAAAAGACCCATGCAAAGAGTTAATGTGAGACGAACGATACTAATGTTTCTTCCAACCAAATGGGCTCATCAAGCCAACATAATTAAGCCTTTAGTGTAGATGCAGTGTTTTCTCCATTTTGAATTCACCAGGGGGACGTGTTTGCACTGTATAGGAGCATTCATGCATACTGCATTCTCGCAAGACCGAGTAACCTTTAGCATCTTCCCACAGATTACATGCCTCAACAACGGTTGACACCATCAGCTGAGGTCAATGCATTTCACCACTGTCCTGGTGAAACCTCTCGTGACTGGATTTTCCAAAACCACAATGAAACTTTTGTTGGTTTCTCTCATCTCCTTAGGTTTTTATTTGTGCATTAGCTTGGGCCAGTATATTCCTTTGTTCTCTTCTCATTTAGGGTCTTGGTTTTGTGCTGTGGGTTTTTGGTTCTTTTTTAGATTCATCATTGTTTCGTTTCTAATCCATTTTGACATTTTTTGCTCATCTCTTTTAGGTGAAATGTTTTCATGGGCTGCTTGGGCTATGTCAAGGCGTCCGCATAGCGTGTGACATTTTTTCCACTGTTCTTTCTGCTTTGTGTTATTGTTCGACATCCAACTACAGTAAGTAAAAAAGAAGCTCTTGAAATATGCATAGGCTATACCATTTGTTTCCACAGCAGCTATTACCATGAATGAGACAAATGTCAAGGTATAATTCATGGTAAAGAGGAAACTGAAGATATGAAGTGCCTTCGGGCAGTGTAACTAAGTACATTTAATAAAGTACTGTAATTAAGTACAATTTCAGGTTACCTTTACTTTTCTTGAGTAGATGTAGTGGAAGTAGTATACTACTTCTTCCACTACATCTCAGAGTCAAATACTGCACTTGTTGACTCGAGTTACTCCACTACAAATATTTCACAGCTTTAGTTATGTTACTTTGCACATTTAGATTATTATTACATTACATTATTATCAACATACAGTACAGTAACCACTTTAGTCCTATTTAATACATTGTCTATACGAAAATAGACAATGGCCCTCATTTATCAACGTGGTGCAGATCAAAATTTGGGTGTACACCGAAATTTAGGGAAGTCTCGACATTTATCATTTCAACTTGACTTTGACGTTGGCGTAGGGTAGGATCAAATCTCACGTCAAGTCCAGAGGTGGTGTAGGATTCATCCTACACCACTTTGTTCCATTGTAGACGTGCGGAGCAGCATTGTGTAACTATTTGACAGGCAATGCACACATGTATCCACTCGAAAATGTATATCCAACACAATAATAAATAATCCTGTGAAAATATAACATTTTATAAAAGTATATTATAGCCAGCTACATCATGGACATGCACGCCGATTTTATTTCCAAGTTACAATGACAAGCAATCAAAATCTAGCAACATGGAAGCAATCTACTGTTAAGTGCTTTAACAGTCTATATTTTAAGATTGCAGACCTGGCTCAGAACAAGCACATTATAGCCTACGAACGCATGCGAGAGCATTTTCGGGACCAGCGCGGCGCCGCTGTGATCTACCGTGAGGCGTGAGCCTCCAATTTATACAGTGACGCGAGTCCTTTTAAATATGGATAAAACCCGAAGCTCCAAACCTGGCTGTGCCCAGCCCCGCGCACGCACGCTGCGGATGATTTATTTGGGGGTCCACGGCCCACCTGGGAGAAGACCAGCCCGCGCAGGAACGGTACATGATCGCTAGTTCAAGCACTCAAAAGTGCATTGCGCTCGTCACCGAAATTGGGTTAAATTAATATCCAAAACGTAACCGTGGGGTCTCTCAATTTATACAGTAGATACTGTACACAATGCTGGAGTTAATGATGAAACCCGGCGTGGCGAGCCTTGAGATCATGGCCATGGGGAATATGATTGCTTGTAACCAAATGAACGCGCTCTGTCTGCGCACGCACGGCACGGGTAGGCAATGGTTTAAATTAATATCCAAAAGTATTCATGGCAGTGACTTGTGTCATTCATGTCGGCTGCGGTGCTATATAGCCTCCTTGTCAAAGATTGTACCGTTGGTTAATCCCACGTTTCCACTGTCAAAGACTGCTGTGTAAACCAAAATGCTGCTGTTCCAAGTAGCCTAGTTGCGTGTGTAGGTGTGTGCGTGCGTGCGTGCATGTGTGCGTGGTCTGTGTGGGACGCGGACATGGCTTTTCTTTGGTTGTTAGGTCGTATTCGGGTTGTTCTGGTCGTAAAATGGGGGCGTTTCGAGAATAATTAAGGGCGTGTTATTTAAATTGCAGCCTGCGCATTTATCAACGCTGGGATCAAATGTACGCCAGGTGTGTCTGTTTAGGAAGCATTGATAAATGCCGTGCACACGTTGCCCTACGCAAAATTTGGTGAAAAAAATAGACCATTTTTTACACTCCATTGATAATGTGTTTTTTTGAAAAGGTTTTGTTACTTTTACTTTGGTCAAAATTGGGATATCGATTTCAATACTTTTGTGTTTCTTCTCAAGTAAAAATGTTAATACAGGTCTTTATGTGAGTATTTTTGTATTGAGGTGTATTGCTACTTTTACTTAGGTAAAAAGAAATCTGAGCACTTCTTCCACCAACTGCCTTCAGGAGGATACAGACCACTGGTCACTAGTAATCCACCCAGGTCATTGCAGTGAACTGCGTGCAAGTCATTTCAAATGAACTGAGCTCTCTGTGATGAATTCATATGCAAAGGACGAAATAAAAGAAACATGATTGCGCCACACTCACAATGGCTAAGAGAGATTCTGTGTGTATCACATTTCCAAAGGGCATTACAGTGGGACTAGCTTCATATAGCCATCACTGAAATGTCAAACAGCTCGGCGTACTAAAGGACGACAATGAGACGCCAGTGAATGGACGACTAAACAAAGACTGAATGTGATTAGTGTGCTGCTGGTGTGAAGAGATAAAAGACACGGTAGATGGATGGATGGTTCCAGGGATGGATGAGGGTGTGTGTGTGTGTGTGCGTGCGTGCGTGTATGCGTGCGTGCGTGCGTGCGTGCATGCGTGCGTGTGCGTGTGTGTGTGTGTGTGTGTGCGCGTGTGTGTGTGTACGTGCGGACAGTATTCGTTCATGCATATGTGAATAAATGAATTATAATACATCAACATATGTGCATGCCACATGTGTTAGTATGGGGGCGAGAGAGAGAGAGAGAGAGAGAGAGAGAGAGAGAGAGAGAGAGAGAGAGAGAGAGAGAGAGAGAGAGAGTTTGGTGATGTTACTTTGTCTTATGATATGAGAAGCTCTATTTCTAAATGTCCTGTAGATGCACTCATACAGACCAGGCTTCTGAATCAACATTATTTCCTGCCATATCTGCATGGGTTTTAGGTAAATGCAATGAATCCTCTGCAGTTGTCTTTTGACTTACAGTATGGCTTTCGTTGATGTGGTTGTGTCAACATTACAAATTCTTTGGATACCATTCACCAGAGGAATATGCACACACTCACAAGCCATCCTTCAGTCTAGGTATAGAACTATACTCTTCTATCTAGTGGGACATTTTAGTAAAGAAACATTTTCTTCTTGAAAACAAGGATTACCATGTTTGATTCGTACCCAGGAAATACTCGTTCACCTGTCCACCCAGTGCAAATTGTCCCATATGGATGACCGCCATACCAACAAGTGGTCGCAATACATTACAAAAAAGAAAAAGGGTTCTCTATTAAAGCTCTCTCTTTTATTGTTTGTGGTATTGTTTGATTGTCTGATTTTATATTAAAACATTCACAGCACATTTAAGATCTGGCAGACATGTAGAATCCTACCAGCCAAGTGATTACACAAAGGAAGCCTTGGGATTCAATGTGCATTGTGCCTGTGGGCCACCCTGGCTAACCTGCTAAAACACCACACCGGTCCAAGCATCCTAGACTCATCTTCCTCCAGGCTCCCAAGCTGTGGATTGGCCTCTGACCTCTCTCTTAATCAGAACTATAACCTCACTCCCTAATTTCCACTGCAGTCCCCAAACTCACGCATTCTTCTCTCCTTGCATTTCTTCTTATGGCCTATTTTTGTTTATATATTTATATATGCAGATATAAGAACCAGAAGCAACTTTTATTGTCACATAACGGATTTACAGGTGTAAAGAAGTGAAATTATGTATTGCATGCACACTACCTTTTGTAGTTTATTTGAGAAGATAGAGATACATACTTTACTTTACTTTATTTTACTTACTACGTATACTATATACTGTAACTTGCTGCCAAGATGCGAATAAAAACTGTAGCAGCAGGTACAGTTTTCATAAGGAGCCGTTCAGTAGACCAGTACTTGCAACTAGTTAAGGTAAAAACCACATCATTCACATCCACATCAGTTAGGTAAATCCACATTTTCCCTCTACACCAGATTTCTTCGACGAGAATAGCCGTTTTCGCAGAATGTTTGCCCCCAGAATAGAAATGTGGTTAAGTGGCCTTTTACCCTGCTGTTGTTGGCTAGGATTCATGCGTTCACTTTGACCTTGCACTTCAGAGTTGCTCTGTATGACAGCGTCTGCTAATAGGCTGAATGGTAAATCGTAGGAACGTGGGTCTGACTGTTGGCAGGTGTCAATACATGCACCCCGGGGCTGATGATGTCATGCTGCCACTTTGACCTATCTCGCTGCTCGGTGCCTTCGGGAACGGCATTGATCTGTTTATCATCTCTGCAAACAATTGCTCGGGGTTGAATCGAAGAATCCTGCATTAGTGGAGGCTAATTGCTTGTCCCGGTCAGCTTTATGATTCCAACACAACCACTATCTTTGACAAGACGGGCTGTAATAGCTGAGCAAGCGAGAGAGGGAGATGGAGAGGGAGAGGGAGAGAGAGCCCAGTCTGTCTCCTGGTCTGGGTTAATGTAATGGGTGCTGGCATGCGCTCATGGGCCCGTACGCGTGGGACACATCCATCAGTCATGGAGGACCAGAGACCCGTTTGTTGGGTAATGGCCCCCCGCTTCAAAGAGAAGCCATTAGCATTAGCATGGCTGCCGTTACATAAACAGACCTAATGGATTATTAATTCTCACGCTCCACTGAACAAAGTGGACTGCGGGTTTTGTGTGTGCGCGTGCGGCACGCGCGTGTGTGTGTCTGTATGTGTGTGTGTGTGTGTGTGTGTGTGTGTGTGTGTGTGGTTGGGGGGAGAGCGGGGGGCATGTGAAGGAGAGTGTGACTGCATGGAGAGACATCAACTTTCAAGGATTAGTTGCACCTTGGAAACGAGCCAGAAGGTTCCATGTCTGAGGTCAAACTGGGATTTGGGAATGCTTGAGATTAAATGGGGCGTATTATCCAGTGGGCTCTCAGACATCTAACTGCCTTGGGTCATCATATCTGCTAGGAAGCAAGTAAACAAAGGCTGGAGACAAGCTACAGCTCCTGGCAGCGGCATCCTAATGTCAACATTTAGGAACGGGCTCTCTGCCGCTGCCAGTTATCCACCGGGGTGGTATGATTACTGCGGGGTGAACTCACACACGTCGGAATTTTACTCAAAACTCAACGAAAAGAAACTTCAAATGAGATAACTGCATTCCGCTCATTAAAATTTCATGTAATGAGGTACTAAACCTTTCTACTAGTACTCTCCGCTCTCAGGCAATTTAGCCAAGCATAACAGCTCATTATGACTGCCGGCCCTCTTCTGTGATCATAACAGCTTATTGCATTTTGTCGCCGTCGGGCAGAAACCTTGTATCTCCATATTTCATCTTTTTATGGGTTTTCTTTTCATGAATGCCCTGTTTTAGACTTCCTTGTATGACAGTGATTGTGGTAAATGGTGCATTTATATAGCGACTTTATCCAACGCACTATACAATGATTGTGCATAACATTCAGCCTTTCACGAATATTCACAGATGGTGGAGGGAGCAATTAGGGTTTCAGCGTCTTGCTCGAGGACACTTCGAAACTAACTCTGGGAGAGGCTGCTCTACCTCCTGAGCCACTGCTGCCCCCGTGCACACACAGGTTCTTTTCCCGTAAAAGTAATGGTTTTGGACATACAAGGTTTCCGCCCGACAGAACCGATTTTCTGGCACGCTGACGCTTGTGCGATCATAATGCGGGGAAGGCTTCGCTTGACATTTTCAAGCGATCAGCAGTTTGGTGTGCTTTGGAATTTTATTGTCTCACCAAAGTGGGCGTCAGTGCACCAAGAATGTTAGAAACCCCAAGGCCAGCTTTAGCCTTTGGCAATAATGTTGTGTTGCTGGCCAGTGTTCCTCCTGGGGGTGTCCTGTCCATGCCACAGTAACCTAAACACCAGGAATGGCTTAATAGTTCATTTTTGCACACATTATTTAAGGCACTGGTTCTTAGTGTGGGTGGGGCCCAGTTAAATGATTCATAGTTGGGACTCAAAATGGGGGTACGAGCCCCAATGCACATCAAAATGGGGGTCCTTGAAATTAAGACACATTGAGAATGTAAGCCATTTACCATGAGAGGGAGTGGGTTGTTGGCTGATTTACCACTGTTTCAGGGTTGTGGCACGAGGTGAAGCCAACAACCCACGACCCTCGAATGGTAAATTGCTTTTCTACCACTTCTACCATATAAATGAAAGAAAACACAGTTGTAACTTGCAAGGTTATTTAGTTACAATCATTAATTGTTTCAGCAACACAACAGTGGGTGGGGTCCATGAGCCAACTCAAGGTCGTTGACTGATTTACCACTGTTTTAGAGAATTTTTTAAGCCAATCAGAATCCAGTATCTGAACATGTGACCACAAAAAGTGGTAGAACACTCATCTAAGGGGATAAATGCATCTTTGTCTTCCCCTCATTTTCGTCCACTTCTTTCTCTCTCATGCGCACACACACAGACACACACAGACACACACACACACACACACACACACACACACACACACACACACACACACACACACACACACACACACACACACACTCACTCTATGCGAGCAGGATGGGTCATACAAGGCCAGCAGCGTCCCCGGTATCTATGGTGCCAAAACATAAAATAAGGGTGGGGCGCCTAGCACACGTCTCCGGGCATTAGCCTGTCTCCGGATCACAGTGTACAGAAAACGAGCTGGAGCAAAGTCCGTGCCCAAGTCGACGCCCTGTCATGAAACACAGACCAGAATGTTCGCGTGACTGCAGCCAGGGTTCAGGAGTTGAAGGGGAGCCGTGGCGGCAGCCTTCCATGGCAGCTGCGGCGGCGTGAGTCAGCGCTGGAGGAGCGCGCTGCCCGCAGAGGTTGGGTGCAGGGCAAACTCACCGCTGCCTTGGCCATTAATTCGGCAGTGGAGATAATGCGCGACATGTGGCCCCCCGCGCCCCTTCCACATTTGACCACATAATGATCATTCAGCATGCAGCATGTATTATGAAAGAGCAGCCCCGCTGGAAGTTAATTGGCTTTTCGCAGGGTGGGGGTTGGAGGGTGTGGGTGTGGGAGCGGGGCGTCATGCTTGCATGGATGAACTAGAGGTAGTCGCCAGCCACGGCTTGATGGCGTGATGGAAAAGTTGTATGTTTACGACCAAATACAACGTTATGGCATTTAAATAAAATAAAAAACAGCCAAACGTTTCATCCACTGAATTTACATTGGCATAAGATACCCCGTTTAATGCCGGAGGCAAGCTAAACATAAATAAATAAATAAAAAGGTTCAAAACACATTCCTGCGTTTGGAACGGTACAGTGTGACCGTCACGAGTCCTTGCAATGTGGAAAAACAAATCTGTTTATGTACAGAGGGGGAAAAACAGAAAGCAAGCTACTTCCTCGGAACAAATGGATCAGGAACTTTTATTATCTTTTATCAACTGTTTCCATTGGGGGTGTGCGGAGTCGGGGTCGAGTGGACTACTTAAAAGCCTAAGTGAGGGAGGGGTTGGGTGGGCACAAAATGGTCTGTCACAGCACTTATACCCTGCTAAACCAGCCATGACGCTCTCTCTCTCTCAGCACACACACACGCACACTCACACTCACTCACCTAACTAACCCGGCACCCAATTCCCACACTCACTCTGTGATCGCACAAAGAGAGAGAGGGGGGGGGGGGGGGGGAGATTGTTACTTGGTTGTGCTGTGGTGTTGCACTCCAGGAATAGCTGAACTGGCCCAGACCGCTGGCATAGCGGTCCGGGCACTAAGGCTCCAATGCAGCCTGACAAGAGTGCCGCAGGTTTTAATTATATGATATATAGGCTACAGTACTACGCTTAATAAATGCCATTTTTTTAGCAGATTAATTGTTTTCTTTTTTGGGGGTCCTTCACATAAAAAAGTTGGAGCACCACTGACAAAGAAACAAAGGTTTTTCAAAAAAATGATTTGAAATATTCAAAAACTTGCACACATTTTCACGATTTAAAAAAAATAGCAGATCTACAAGCTCGCAGCGCGGCACTCAGTGCCGCGCCGTGAGCTTGTATATCTGCTATTTTTGTCTGTGGTTCTATGGGTTTGTCGCTCTGACGTCACTGTGATGTAATTCGAACCACTCTTAACAGAATGGGTTTGCCGCTCTGAACATCACGCTCTGGCTTGATGTCCCTTTTATGCCCATATATGGAGATCGCTGATGTCATCACGAGTCACACTTGCAAATTAATTACGTCCTTGTCCATTTTTATGCCCATATAATGGAGATCCCTGTCCCGATGTCATAAATATTAAGGGCATATCTGGGAATGCCCATATTTGGCAATTCCCATATATGGGCATGTTCTGACATCACATTGTTGACTATCATGCAGGGGTCTCCATTATGTGTAACTGATCCGATATACATCACTGGCCAGATGGCCAAGAATTGGCGCAACCTCACCCTTTAGGGTGAGGTTGCATGTAGCCCTGAGGCGTCTTACTAGTATAAATATTTTTGTAAAAGTCTATGGGGAAAATGAATGGCCGATTCTTTTGTGGAACCAGGAAATCCACTCCCCACTGCTATGCCCTATATACTGTATACTATCAATAAAAGGCAGAAAAGGCCAAAATAATATCTAAAACAAATAAATACTAGCTACAAACCTCTGCCATTTTTGCCAGACCCAGGGGGTCGGCCTACAAAAGGCTTTGTCGGTCTGTCGGTCTGTCGGTCGGTCGGTCGGTCCCTCTTTTCCTCAGTGTGCCTGTGTTTGCCTCTGACTGCTCATCTGCCCCTCCCTTCCCTTGCTCGGCTGATTGCCTTGAGTGCCGTCACCTGTACAGGACCAGCTGAGTTGAGTTGGCTGACGAGCTGCTGACACTATAAATTCCTCAGCCCATCTACAAGCTCACAAACATTTCCAGCTGCTCAGCCTATACAATCCTGTGTGTTCATGTGTTAGTTCAGTGCCATACTAGTCAAAACAGCCGATCTACAAGTTTTCATTGCGGGTCTGGCAGAACCAGGTGACCTGGTCTAGTTATTGTGCCTTTGTCTTCACATCAAAGGGCCGGCATGGCACAGTGACTGCACTCAGGGGTGTCACAAGGGGAGGAAAAGTGGGACTGAGTTACTAGGGCCCAAGGTGGACTCTACTTTAGCTATTGAAAAATAGCAGATAAACAAGCTCACAGCACAGCACGAGTGCAGTGCTGCAAGCTTGTAGATCTGCTATTTTTGAAAAGTCGTGAAAATGTGTGCAAATCTTTTAATTTATGTATTTTTTAAGCGAACATTTGTAACTCAAAATTTGCTTCTGGGGGGTCCCTGGAACTAAATGTTTTGTTTTGAGATGGGCGTCTGTAGCCAAATACATATAATTTTGGGGGTCCTTCACATGAAAATGTTTGAGCACCACTGACATAGAAACATAGGTTTTTCAAAAAATCTTAGAAGGATTTGAAATATTCAAAAACTTACACACATTTTCATGATTTTTCAAAAATAGCAGATCTACAAGCTCGCAGTGTGGCACTCGGTGCCGCGCCGTGAGCTTGTATATCTGCTATTTTTCAATAGTTAAAGCACAAAATAATGCGTGATGATGAACATTCATGGGGGACAATGAATGCTTGTTAAAAACCCAATAAACAATGTAAACAAAAGAAGAAAAAAAAAGAACATTCATGGGGGGCCCGCAGTCAATCCTTATACCCAGGGCCCAGCATTTGGTGCAACACCCCTGACTGCACTGACGCCCTGGTATGAGAGCCCAGGGCTCGGACATCCAAGGTTGACTGTCTGGCACATGCTGGTGGCCGGGCTGTGTACTGAAGTGCAGTGGTGTAAAGTAACTAAGTACATTTACTTAAGTACTGTTTGGGGTTTGTAAAGTACAATGTGTGATGTCATCAAGTTGTACTTTACAATACAAACCCCAAAATCAATCCTCCAGTTCTAGGCAACACTGAAGGGGGGGAACTTTTTTTCTATTTCCACACAACTCCTCTAAGGTATATTAATGACATAGTTCAATATTGAAAATGGGTGGTCTTCCCCTTTAAGTACAGTTGTGAGGTATTTGTGCTTCACTTGAGTATTTCCAATTTCCAATACTTTTACTTCCACCCTATACATAGGCTATTTGAAAATAGACAATCTACATTTTCAAACCTCTTTGTACTTGTACTTTACTTTTAGTACTTTAAGTATATTTTGATGCCAATACTTTTTTACTTTTACTCAAGTAACATTTTGAACACAGGCATTTTACTTTACGTAACAGTATTTTTATATTGTGGTATTGCTACTTTTACTTAAGTAGTGATAATAACCGTAGGCTGTATGCCATCTGTACTCTGCCAGTAGACAAGTTGTTAGCCTATTATTCAAAAAGGCCAATTGTGGGGAACAACATCTCTTTATTGATTTTACAAGTGTTATGGATCTTCATACGGATGCTCGGAAAAGGTCAAGCATACACAAGCAATTGATATTTGTATTTTTACTCCTATTCATTTGGCTGTATTCACATGGTCAATAATGTTGTATAGCATGTAGGTAAGGGTAATGGATGCAGATATTACTTTAATTCCTGTTTTAGTTGAAGATCAGTTGCCTTTTCAGTAATTTGATCACGCACAATGGAACCTGTCGATTATATTAATCAACTTCCCCAATCAAACGTAAGTAAGTACCAGGGGAACAATCTGCCCAGGATAATGGTATTAACTTGCAATTGACCTTTTCCTAGACAACCACGGATCTTTGAAAATGTTCAATTCCTCATAATATAGGCTAATAATAAATGTAGAGCATAGGCCTCATACACATCATAATGACAATGGACTTTTATGAGCCAAGTGGGAATTTTGCATGATCTGACATTACATTTCCATATCTGCTCCATGGCTCTTTCTATGGCTCCCAATCTCACAGTTATTTCCTTTTACATGGGAATTTACAGTATATATCATGTGTTAAAAAAAGAAGACCCATTTGTCATTACTCATTTCTAAATCCATATATGCTATGTCACAGCCTGTAACCTTTGCTCCCTAGACAGTCTTCCCAGCGAGCACCACTTCCATAGAATTAGAATGGATAGGATGGCCATTTACACGTGACCGCGCACCACACCCAAGATGACAACTATAGAATGTTTTTAATATATATTTTAACATTGCCATGGAAATGAGGCTAGCATGAATGGGCAGCACATGAGAAAGAACCCAGTTTAAATCAACTCCCACTGAATGGTTCACTGCTTCGCTCATGTGGGGACAGCTTTTCGAGGCCCATTTACCGCGGCACTTATTTCCATGACGGATATTATCATGAACTTTAGCTGAGTCTTTGGCACCGTTTGTGAAGTCTTACTAAATTCTTTCTATTTCAATCCTGCCTTTCATTATGAGGACAGCAGTGACCTTTGATTCCCACCTTTCACTTAAAGCTCATTCATTATACTCTTTTCTGAATCCTTGGAATACTAGTAGTTCTGTGTGTTTGTATTACTATACCTGTGAGGACCAAATGCCCCCACAACTGTAGAACAGGGGTCTTCAATGTTTTCAGGCCAGGGACCCCCACTACATAATGTATAAAATTGTGTTGCAGAAGAAAGATTTTCATAGATTTCTTAGACAGCTTAGACTTGTTTGACAGCACTATCATCATGTTGGAGTAATGTGTATTTTGAGACATTTAACCACTTGAGCCATCAAATACTTTAGTCTGCTCTTCTTTGACAAAAATAGCCGATCTACAAGCTTACAACGCCTCGCAACGCAAGACGTTATAAGCTTGTAGATCATCTATTTTTGGGTAATGTTCCATTGAATCCATTCAGAAGAATAGGAATGCTAGGGTTCAAGTGGTTGATGTAAAAAACATGATCCTATCACACAAAGATTTGGTGGCCCCCCTGTAGTAACTCTGAGGACCCCCTAGGGGTCCCGGACTCCCTATTGAAGACCCCTGCTGTAGAAGTTCAGTAACAAGAGGTTACTGACATCTCACATCTAGAGTTCGGCCTTACACCTACAGTACGTCTTACAGCCGGTCCAAGTCATTTGTTGGGGGCTTTGGTCAGAGTACCTGTTGTACCTGTCTGTCTTTGTTGCTTTTGTGCCCACATATGGATATGGAGATGTCTGTTTCAGTCCTTTTTGTGGCTTGGGAGATTGAAAAAGGAATATTTGGACGTCTCTACCTGTACCTGTACTAACAGACTAAAAAGTGGAGTCCAAGAGTACTCAAGGAGGCTAACATCCAATACAAAAACAATAGAGGAGGGAGACCACTGTATAACATTGTTTTAATGGCTTCAAACAGCTATTCTACAACTTTTTGTTTTGGCAAATTGATTGACTCAAAACCTTACAGACTAACAACTCAGCACTGCAGGTATACCAGCACAAAAATACTCTAACCATAATTGCGCTAGGACAGAAAAATATGAAAAATTACCCATAAATGTAACGCTATACATCTAGCAATCTCAGTGGTGATACCTGCAACAAGCCCCCCCACACACAGACACACACAAACACACAGCCTATGTGTGTCACAAAGAACAGACTCCTGGGGAACACCGGTCAAGCAAAGTATATATAGTCTAGGGTGTAAACGGTTAACACTCCAGATTTTATTGTGTGGATGAGGGAGAAACAGCCTGATGAGGAGAGACATCAGGGGGGGCTGTGAGGGCTGTGAATAGAAACCCCAAAAAGCGCTGAGGACGTTCTGCTGTGATGTGTCCCAGTGTACAAGCTAACCAAGCGTGGAACACGGCACTCTGCATATGAAACGCAGCCATGCAGCAAACACACCGCCACGCTCAAAATGACAACTTATCAAAACTAAAACGACAGGCCGCCATCACACACACACCGCCAGGAAGGAATACACAGAGGAGGAACATTTCAACCCTCCTGCCAAGCACGCACACACGCACGCACGCACACACGCACGCACGCACGCACGCATGCACGCACGCACACACGCACATACACACACACACACACACACACACACACACACACACACACACACACACACACACACACACACAGAACACAATATTATAATAACCTGACACCTACACACAAACACACAGGCGCGCACACAGCATGGAGTTAGACATGCACCCTGGCGCCACTGATATGGTTATCAATCAAATATCTCATAACATTTGTTCCAGATCTCTGAATGTGTGTGTGTGCGTGCGTGTGTACTGTATGTGTGTGTGTGCGTGCGTGCGTGCGTGTGTGTGTGTGTGTGTGTGTGTGTGACTGTGTGTGTGTGTGTGTGTGTGTGTGTGTACTCGATTGTGCAAATGTGTGTGTTTGTGTCTGTGCGTACTTTTATTACTATACTTGTGAGTACCAAACTCTAAAAGAAATTCCTAAAATGTAGTTGGCCTCAGAAGTATAGCAATCAAATATCTCAAAACATTTGTGCAGATCTATGAATGTGTGTGTGTGTGTGTGTGTGTGTGTGTGTGTGTGTGTGTGTGTGTGTGTGTGTGTGTGTGTGTGTGTGTGTGTGTGTGTGTGTGTGTGTGTGTGTGTGTGTGAGCGCGCGCGTGCGCGTGTGCATGTTCATCTGAGGTTGGGATCACAGACCAATCAAGCCTCCAATGATCAAGCATAGTAATTAAGACCCAGCAGAGTATACAGCTACCCCCAGAGGACCCCAACACCCCCAGCCCCCCCCCCCCCCCTTACAGGTTTATCATTCCACAGTCTTAACTACACCAACAGGTACTGGATCATTCCTGTTAATTAACTCCCAGTAGCCACAAGTGCGAGATCAAATCTGTTTGGAGCTAATCTGGCAGCAGGAGCTCACAGTTTACTGTCAATATTCCAGGATGACCTCCCACTTGGGTAATGACGCCCCCTGGCGATCATTCAGAGAAACTACTTCAGCTCCCGTACTAACGTAGGTAGGAAGGGCCTGTCACTCAAACCGGAGTGACCCGCCTCCAGGCTATATAAACCCCCGGAGGCGGAAGTAACATCCTCTTTTCACTCTCTGCGATATCACATTCAGATAAGTTGAAACTCAGCCTTTGTATTATTATTCTTCGCGCATTAGCCTAAAGCGGTGGCATTGGAGTCGCCCACTGGCGAGTGTTGAATTAACCCGTACTTAAGAATACTTATTCTTGTTCCGTCCTAAATCGACGGTTATTTCCTTTTATAACAAAGGATTATTACTGCTTGTTCAGGCCTTCGCCGAAGCAAGCGTGGCATAGCATTAGCCGTTAGCTTGTTAGCTCGTCTGCTATTGTTAACGTTAGCTACAACTGCTTACCGCTTGTTCAGGCCCTGCCCGAATCAAGCGTGGCCTAGCCTTAGCCGTCTACAGTGCTTCGCCATGGATCCTCTGGCCTTCCTGCCGAGGCAATGTCCAGGCTGTCCAGGACTCATCGACGGACAGGATCTTCACCATCTCTGTGTCGGCTGCATGGGCGTTGCACACGCCTTCTCTGCACTGAGTCCTCAGGGGAGAGCAGGACCTTTCTGTGACTGCTGCGTGGCCTACGACCACGATGTACTGATACACCGGTTCTACCTAGCCAGGGCAGGCCT
The DNA here is from genome assembly GCF_963921795.1 of Nannobrachium achirus. NCBI lineage: Eukaryota > Metazoa > Chordata > Actinopteri > Myctophiformes > Myctophidae > Nannobrachium > Nannobrachium achirus. The sequence continues at coordinate 31,483,383 of NC_137810.1, forward strand.
CGGGGCCTGCGCTCCACCAGGTGGGTCCACTGCTCTCAACCCCACAGCCCAGTCTTTCCTTCCCCAGGCGGCCCGCACCGTTGGTCAAGGTGCGGCGCTGCCTTCCGGAGATCCGCTTGGCAATCAGCGCGCCATTCCAAGTCAAGATGGCGCCGTGCTACATGAGACACCGCCTGCCGCGCAACCGACCGCAGCTAGCTCCACTGTCACTGGAGCTGGCGGGTCTGGTGAAGTCGCCGCTAAGAAGGCGACCAAGAAGGCTAACATCCAGAAATCTCCGGTAGCCTTTTCCCCTTCGGGCGCGGTGCCCAAAAAGAAACGCTTGGATGTGACCGTCGGGGACGTCCCCCTCGACGTGAGCATCACCAAAACAGTCCAGACCTTCAGGCGAGAGTCGGACCTGAGCTCCTGTCAGAGCGAGGGTTCTGGTTCTGAATACTCTGGATACACGGCCGAGGAGGAGGAGGACTCCGTCGAGGACGAGGGTTCTCGACTCACGGTCACTGTGAAAGGTAATGCCCCTGCGGCTCCAGCACGTCAACTGGACGCCGCAGGGAGCTCCCAGGCCTCCTCAGGCACCACTGCCCCTCCACCCGCCAGTCAAGCGAGTGAAGCGGGAGCAGAGGACGTCGATTCTGCAGCAGAAATGCTGGATCATCTCACAGTCTACATGAGAGCTCTGGCCAGAGTTGGAGAGGAGTTGCCACCTCCTCTCCCCTCTGAAGAGGCCGAGGATGATGACGAAATGCCCGGGCAGGAGCCTTCGGTTCCCGCCCCGTATGTCCTCTCCAGGCTGCCGCTGGTGAAAGGTTTCACCAAGGCCCTCCATTCCTCATGGAAGACACATAAAGACCCCAGGAAGCTGCCTTTTTCTGTGTTGGATTTGGTGGGCGGTGCGGAGGCAGGCATGTCCACCTGCCCTAACCTGGACCACCTGTTGGCACAATCTTTTCTGAGTTCCGTCAGACCCCAGTACAAAGATGTAGGCACAGCTAAAAACGGGCCGTTTGTTGGCCCCGTCGGCACCAACCCGCCGGGGTTCACTGTCCTGGAGGACAAGCTGCAGTCGGACAGGGCTCGTAACGCCTACCGGTCCGCTGCTCTGGCCGCTAAGGACCTGAATCTGATCCAGCTCTTGCTCGCTTCCACCAAGGACCTGGTCAAAGGTCTGCCCACGGGGGAGCACACAGCTGAACTGAACACTCTATTTGACATCATGCTGAAGGTCAATTGGCATGCGGTTAAGTGGATGGGCAGGTCCATGGACTACAACCTCCAGTCTGAGAGAGCCCGCTGGCTCGACTATGTCGACCTCGAGCCTAAGAGGGACGTGGGCGAGAAGCCTCTAGGTCCTCGCGGGGAGATGTACAAGTCTCTCATAAACATGGAGAACAGTCCCACCACCCTCATGGGTGGGGGCTTGGAGTTGCTGCAGGGTAGAGTTACCTTCTTCAAGGCGGCTAAGGACATCGTCGAGTCCACCACAGTGCCACAGGATGAACCGCAGCAAGCTAGGAGGACGTCCCGCTCCTCCCGCGCCAAGGAAAGGGGCCGCTCTGCTTCTTTTAAGAAGCATTCGTCTTCCTCCAGGGGAGCCTCTGCAGCCAGGGCGCCTGACAGGCCCCGCAGCAAGGCTGTGGTTCCCGAGCGCGCTCAGCCGCGCCGCCCGTCCAAGGATGGCAGGCAGCAGTCTTCATACCGCGGTGGCCGCGGTAGGGGACAGCGCAAATGACACTTTGAAGAGGGGAATTGTGCTGGGGCGGGGGTCCGAGGTGTCTCTCGGTCCCCCTCCCCCCAAACGAGGGCGTTTTTCGGTACCCCGTGTCGGGGAAATGAAAATGTTAATTTTGATGCCTCCTGTGTCGACAATAAACATGTTGAAAGAGCAAAGTCTGTCTCTGTCCAACTCTCTCGCACTAGCACAGACGACCCCATCGTGCATGCCTCCTGTAGTAATGATGAAGTCCTGTCAGGACTCGATAATCAATCACAGGTTTTATCAGAATCCAGTAATGTTAATGTCAAACAATTATGTGGTTCCTCAAGCGCGCGAGTGGGATATCCCTCGCGTCGACAATATGAATCCTTTATGCATGCCTCCTGTAAGAATGATGGAGTCCCGTCAGGACTCTTTAATCAGTCAGAGGTTTTATCAGCAACCAGTAATGTTAACGTCAAACAATTATATGGTTCCTCATGCGCGCGAGTGGATTTTCCCTCGCGTGAGCGATGCTATGAATTTAACCTTGAGTCAGAAATTCTGTCGGCCTACTATGAGCCCGGGTCAAGGGACAAGCATAAAGGCCTTAGAGCAGGTATTAAACGTAAAAGTTCCTCTCCTGTCAGGGGAGAATGCTTTAGTTGTGGGCGAGTCTGTTTATCAGTCGAATCGCTTTGCTCTTCCTGTCGCTCTATCGAGCGAAAACCGAACGCTTCCGGTTTCACCGGATACGGATTCGCTAGCTCCCCGCTTCCGGTCCGGCCGCAAAAGAGCTCCGCTAGTCAAGCGGTACAATCAGAAGGTGTTCCCACCTTGCGGCCTATTGAACCCCCGCGCTCCGCATCCGGGTGTTCCGGATACGGATACGCAGGTTCCCCACTTCCGGTCCCGCCGCAAAATAGCTCCGCTAGTCAAGCGGTACAACCAGAAGGTGTTTCCGCCATGCGGCCTATTGAACCCTTGCGCTCCGCATCCGGTCGTTCCGGATACGGATACGCAGGTTCCCCACTTCCGGTCCGGCCGCCAAAAAGCTCCGCCGTCACGGAAGCACAGTGGTGGGGTTTCTCTCGCTCAAAACACGCTAGCACGCTGTGCGCGCCAGTGGAAGTTATGCAACCCGAGCCATTGGGTATTTCGAACGATAACCAGGGGTTACAGGTTACAGTTCGCAGATATACCCCCGCTTTCGAGCAGGGTTATTCATACCAGAGCACGTGGTTTAAAAGCAAGTCTTTTGAGAGAAGAGATCAGCTCATTGCTAAGCAAGGGTGCTATAGTGGAGCTGGACAGGACCCAATCCCGCATGGGATTTTGGAGCCGTTATTTCCTGGTGCCCAAAAAGGGGGGGGGGCTACGTCCCATCCTGGACCTAAAGGCACTAAACGTGTACCTGAAGAAGTACGTTTTCAGGATGCTAACAGTACCCACCATGTTACGGTCGGTCAGGCAAGGGGATTTCCACTGTTCAGTGGATCTGAAGGATGCTTATCAGCACGTCCAGATTTATCCCCCACACAGGAAATTCCTTCGGTTCGCCTTCGAGGGTCGCCTGTACGAGTATACAGTACTCCCTTTCGGTCTGTCACTGAGCCCGAGGGTTTTCGTGAAAGTGACCGAAGCAGCCATCGCCCCGCTGAGACAGCAGGGCGTCAGGTTGGCGACGTACATCGACGATTGGATGATTTCAGCGAGCTCCGCCCACGAAGTGGCGCGTCACACACAAGTGGTTTTGGCTCACCTGAAGGCCTTAGGTTTCATAGTCAACCACGGCAAGAGCATGCTGACTCCAGCAAGTCGTCTTACATTCATTGGGGTCCTTCTGGACTCATCCGACATGTCGGCCCGTCTCTCAGAGGAGAGGGTGGACAGGTTTCGGGAATGTCTCGACTCCTTTCAAGTGGGCCAGGAGGTCACTTACAGGAGTTGCATGGTACTGACGGGAATGATGGCTTCCGCAGTACATCTGTTGCGTTTGGGCAGGTTTCATATGAGACCTTTTCAAAGATGGATGTTATCCCTCGGGATCCCGCCCTCCTTGAAGTACAAGAAGGTTACGGTTTCCCCTTCCTGCGCGATCGCCCTGTCTCCGTGGCTGGTGGAGGGATTCCTCACCAGCGGAGTCTCGATTGGCGAGGTGGTTTCCCACAAGTCGATCACGACAGACGCCAGTCTCAGTGGATGGGGAGCCACTTTCGAGGGGCGCACAGCGCAGGGGCTTTGGCCTCTGGTGATGAGGGGTCGTCACATCAACTATTTGGAGTTGATGGCTATACTCCTGGCGCTCAAGCATTTCGAGCCTTGGATTTTGCATTGTCACGTCCTGGTCAGGACAGACAATACGACGGCCATGTTTTATGTCAACAAACAGGGGGGCCTGTCGTCGTTGCCACTGGACCGTCTGGCTCGAGAATTGACGGTTTGGTGCTTGTCGCGCCTCAAGTCGATCAGGGCCTCACACGTCCCAGGTCTCCTCAACAGCGGAGCAGATCTCCTGTCCAGGGGAGGTCCTCGCTACGAGGATTGGTCTCTCCACCCCAGGGTGGTGAGCCAGATTTTTCGCAAGTTTGGTCAGCCAGTGGCGGACCTGTTTGCGTCAGCGGAGAATACGAAGTGTCCGTTGTTCTTCGCGGTGAAGGGCAGTCCTCCCTTGGGGTTGGACGCCTTAGCGCACACGTGGCCGAGAGGTCTACTGTACGCGTTTCCCCCCTTCGACTTAATCCGACCCACTCTGGAGAGAGTCAGGAGGTTCGGTCTGGAGATGCTCCTGGTGGCCCCCTACAAGGGCACGTGGAGATCGGCGATCGCCCCTCTCCTTTGCGAACCGGGTTGGCAGCTGCCTCGGTGCAGGGACCTGTTGAGTCAGGCCAGGGGGGAGATCTTCCACCAAGACCTGCAGGTCCTAGACCTGTGGGTTTGGCACGTGAAAGGTTAAACCTGCTGGCAGCCGGTTTTTCTTCTGAAGTGGTTGATACCATTCAGAGTGCTAAGGCGCCCTCTACGAGGGCGTCTTATGATGGAAGGTGGAATGCCTTTGAGGACTGGTGTGAGTCGCGTGTTCCACCTGTGGTGGCTCATGTGGCGTCAGCCCAGGAAATTCTGGAATTTATGCAGAACCGCTTGAGAAGTGGTCTAGCATTTTCTACCCTTAGGGGGTATTTGGCGGCTATTAATGCCTGTCACCTGGGGGTGGCGGGCAAGGCACCTTCTAAAGTCCCGGAGGTCATCAAGTTCATGCAAGGAGTTGAACGTTTGAGGCCGGTGACTAGGTCTTTGTTCCCAGTTTGGGATCTGCAGGTGGTTCTAGGGGGCCTATGTCGGGCTCCCTTTGAGCCGCTTGTAGGGATGCCTTTGAAACTTTTGAGTTTCAAGACGGCTCTTTTGCTGGCTTTGGCCACGGCTAAAAGAGTTGGTGACCTGCAAGCTCTCTCGGTGTCTGCGGAGTGCATGCAGTTTTTGAACAATGATCTCAAGGTGTTGCTCAAGCCTCATCTTAAGTTTGTTCCTAAGAACATGGTGGTTCCTAAGGAGCCTGTTGTTCTTCTGGCTTTTCATCCTCCTCCGTTTGTCTCGGTGGAGGATGAACGGCTGAATTGCCTTTGTCCTGTCAGGGCATTGAAGGCCTACTGTGACAGGACTGCTGGTTCTAGAGCTTCTTCTCAGCTCTTTGTAGAAATGGGCAATGTTCTTGTCAGAAAGCCGGTGTCTAGACCCACTCTTTCGAGGTGGATTGTGGATGCTATTAGGCTGGCTTACTCTAGTGCGGGTGTGGAAGTGCCGGCGGCACTTAAAGCCCATAGCACTAGAGGTGTGGCTACTTCGTGGGCACTGGCAAAGGGAGTCTCCGTTCAGGAGATTTGTGTTTCGGCGAATTGGTCTTCGCCTTCTACCTTTGCAGCCTACTATCACCTGGATATCGAATCCTCTTCGCTAGCGCATTCGGTTCTGGGTGCAGTTGCCTCCTCTACGTCATAGAGGAGTCGGATCTTCCCCTCCCACAGGTGGGCATGTAGCCACCTGGGGTACTTTGGGGGGACCCTGTGTTTTCCTTATATAGTGTGTCTTACTTATAAGGCGGACTTGTCCTTTTCATTTAGTTGAATGAGGCGGACTTCGGTCTGTCAGGGTCTCTCTTTATTTTCTCATGCCTTCACACCCAGGTCCGGTGGGCCTGGGACCTTCTGGGTGATGGGTCACGCCCGTTTGGGCTGTGCTCACCCGTATGAGGGGTGTGTGGGGGTATGAGAGTAGGTTGTGGCTTAGAGGGGAGTTTAAGAATCCCAAGTGGGAGGTCATCCTGGAATATTGACAGTAAACGGTAGGTTCCGTACGGAACCATTGTTTACTTAGATATGGAAGGATGACCTCCCACGTAATGCCCCTCTGTTTCACTGAATGTGGCAGAGAGTGGTATTAAGAGGATGTTACTTCCGCCTCCGGGGGTTTATATAGCCTGGAGGCGGGTCACTCCGGTTTGAGTGACAGGCCCTTCCTACCTACGTTAGTACGGGAGCTGAAGTAGTTTCTCTGAATGATCGCCAGGGGGCGTCATTACCCAAGTGGGAGGTCATCCTTCCATATCTAAGTAAACAATGGTTCCGTACGGAACCTACCGTTGTGGAGAGATGAAACGGCTGCGTGGAAGTCAATGGGAAAATGACCCTACTTGTCTCTTGATTTATTATCTCAGTAAAACAATTTCTTAATGCAGTGGTTCACAACCTGTTCTGGATCAAAGAGAAAGAAAGACTATTGCTAAGAGTAATAGCCCTGAAATGACTACTTTTTAAAGAGGCTGTGCCATAGTTTTGTACTTTTTCTGGTTTTCATGTGTCTAGGAGGTTGACAGTACTTCATTAGACCCCCTGGTGTGGTTGGTATGAGCAATTATGTATTCCCTTTGTATTTGGGATTTCTTCCTGGAGGCTGACACCTTGTGGGTCAAAAGTGCTGATCCAAAAACACAGATAAAATGACATAATATCATCCCCTCCCCTTTTACCATTCATCCAACACTGTGGGTGTGGCTAACTTCAGCTGGGTCACCACCCACCATGACAACCAGGCATACTTAACACATGGGATGCTCAGGTTTATAACATTTCTAGCTGTTGCTGCTGCCGCCGTTCACTCACGCTTTATTTTGAAGAGCCTCGGAAGCTTCGTGCGTGTGCACATGGGTGTCCGCTGACGATTGAGGAAGAAAATCCATTTGTTTACAAACGCTCGCGAAACTAAAATCCAAACCGCGGCCGACCATCGCGGTAAAGTGTCGCCGTGAAAACAATCAGATCTCTGCTTCCCTGCCGTTCTTTTCACCTCATTCATAGATAAAGCCCTTTTTATGTTTCAGAGTAGAATGGAAATCAATGCAACCAGCTCGTGCCATTTTCTCTCTCTCTCTACTACGGGGTGACGTATGGACTCGGGTCATTCAGAGGGCAGGCAGCTGCACGTAGAGTTAACCCTTCGTTGTCTCGTTCAGGAACGAGACAACTCCTTTTGGCAGGGTGACCCCTAGTGGCCTTAACTCGTTACTGAACGAGTTTGGCACCCAAGTTGTTGATGAACTGCTGGGTGTGGCCACTTAAAAACCAAAATTTAAATCTTTCTGTATTTCTGTATCTTTCACCAAACTAATTCCTCATTATGGTCAGTTCACTTTTTCTTTTCAAATCATATGAGAAGGTCATGTTCTATCACCGGTAAACATAGCTAACATTTCACTGTGCGGAGAAATCTCACTTCACAATCACCAATACAACTCAACACTGTGCCAGACACTAAAATGTGTCATTATTAGATTTTAGCTCATCAGCACTACTGTGCATTGCCACCATTTTAGTTGGAAGCTTCCATCCTTTCCTTCTATCCTCCATAGTAAATTCTTCTATGAGTATAAGCAAATGGTGGTATACTGTGTACCACATCTAACACGAAAGTATAATTTCTGATACAATATTGATTTGCATTTATGGAGCGACGCCTGCCAGATACTGTAGTTCATGCAGTCAACTCGAGTTGTACTGCTAGACACATAACACTATACACTCTTCCCACTGAAACACTCATCCACTATGTAATAAAGTGACCTATTTTATCCGTGAAATGCTGCTCCCCATGGCTATGTTCCCTCACTAAGGTTAGGGTTTTTAGGGTTAGGCATAGTGTTTAACATGAGCATGCATGGACCCCAGAAAAAACAATATTGTAGAATACAAATACACAATTTATGAGTTTTTCTTCCCCAAACTTAAAAATAGATAACAGATCTATAAGCTAACAATACATTGCATAGCAAGCTTGTAGATTAGCACTTTTTGCTATTTTTGTGTGACACAGTTATACAGTACAAGTACAACAGACTTATGGATTTAGTTGATTATAAAAAATCTATTAGATTGCTTTTGTGTCGCTTCAATAGGGCTAGGGTTAGGATTAGGGTTAGGGTTAGGGTTAGGATTAGGGTTAGGGTTAGGGTTAGCCCTGATTCTAGATTTCCCGGGCTGGGAGGAGAATAGTGTTGTAGGGAGTGACAAATTCAGAGCCAAAAGACACCAAAATCAACTGTGTATGTGTACTGCCATTCATTCCCAATAAATCGGACTGCTTCAAATTATTACGTGAGTTGTCTGACTGAACTAAAATTGTATTATCTTTCAAAATATGTTGTCTTGAACAGTCCAGGTTTGGACTTTATTGCCACAATAGGATGCGCGTGTGTCAATCTCTTAACCCTTTGTTTAGAGTTTACCAGTTTAGTTCATGTACCGGTAAGTAAAAAAAAAGACAAAATCATGTACTGTAAAAGCAATACAAATTAAGAAGTTGTGTGCTTGTAGATCTGCTATTTTCACTAGTTTGGCGTGACAGTCTTGTATGATGAAGCAGGGCTTTACTTTACGAAAAAACGTACAAATTAACTTCTGGTTTCTGCCCGACAGTGACGATATGAGAGCGTCTGAAGGCTCCTGATATACCTATAAGTTGACAGTAAAAGGTGTGTGCCGGGTTTGACAAATTCCCTCCAGGGTTCACCCCGGCGCCACGATGGCGTGACAAGGTCCCGGCCTCCCATCCATCTCAGCGGTAATCAAATTAGAAGAGGATCGGCGCCATGCGTGTCCGTCCGTCAGCTCCCCGGCTCAAACTGTTTGCTCACTTTCAGTAAAAAACAATGGAGAGACGAAGGTTAATTGGGCCATAATTCACTGCCAGTGCCTCGCAGTCTACCGGTGAGAGGGTAGGAGGGGAGGACGGAGGGATAGAGAGACACGGGGAGGGACCGAGAGAGACGCGAGGGACATAACAAATAAGAATGGGACAAGAGGTAGAGGCGAGAAAACCTGGGGGAGGACAACAAGAGGATGGATGGATGGATGGATGGATGGATGGATGGATGGATGGAAGTACATTTACTTAAGTACAACTTTGAGGTATTTGTACTTTACTTGAGTATTTCCAAATTCCGATACTTTTACTTCTACTCCACTACATCTCTGATCAAAATATTGTACTTTTACTACACTAAAATCTTTTGAAAACTTTAGTTACTATTACTTTGCAGGTATAAATTATAATGTTATAAAACATACAGTACATAAACCACTTTAGCCCTATTTCATACCTTGGCTATTTGAAAATAGCCGATCTACAAGCTCACAACGCGTCGCATCGCAACGCGTTGTGAGCTTGTAGATCTGCTATTTTCAAACATTTTGTACTTTTACTTAAGTACATTATGAATTCCGGACTTTTACTTGTAACGGAGTACGTCTACATCGCAGTATTGATACGTTTACTTAAGTACAAAACATGAGTACTTTTTCCACCACTGATGGATGGATGGGGGGAGGAGGTAAACTGCATAGGGAAGGATGGAAGGTATAGGACGGTATAGGAAGGAAAGGAAGGTCCCACCGCGGAGGAGGGAGGGGACGGAGCCATGCACGGCTAGATGGACAGACAGGGACGAAGGAGGGAGGGAGAGATAAAGTAATAGAGCGAGAGAGAGAGAGAGAGAGCGGGCCGGGCCGGGCCCTTTGAGTAATGTGATGCGATGCCCTCCCCTGGCTCCCCGAGGTGGAGGAGAGAGAGATTAGCTGTCTGCTAACCCCCCGAACCCCCACCCCCCCATGCACTCCCTCCTACTCTAACCCCATCTATCAGCCTCTACAAGGGGCCACTACTCCAACAACATGCTGTCACACACACTCGCACACGCACACACACACACACACACACGCACACACACGCACGCACACATACACACACGCCGCACTCACTCAAGGGAACATCCACTCACATACATCCAGAATGCACAAAAACACACTCAAAGCAGGCACACACGCGCACACATGCACATACACACACACAATGTGGGAGGAACAAGAGTCCCCCCCCCCCCCCCCGTCCATTCCCCCTTTACAAATTCCTGTCGCGAGCAGCCATATTGGAACATGTACAGTATCAGCGACATGATTGGTATCCCTCTCAACCGCACCTCTTCAATTCGGCCTGAATACACGCACGCACGCACGCTCGCTCACACACTCACATTCACACTCACGCTCACTCTCTCTCACACACACACACACTCACACAGTATATCCGTCCTAAATTAGAGTGAGAGAAGTGTCCCTCCTCAAGCTGTGACCCTGGCCTGCCTCTCATGTCCGCGGTCAAGGCATAATCATTTTCTTTTCATTTCTGTTTCTTTTTTTCGCTCTTTTCTATTTTCTCTCCCGTATCTTTCTTTATCTCTCTCTATCCCTTTCATCTTCCATTAACCAGTTTTCCTCCCTGTCGCCCCTTCGCCTTGCAACTCTTTGATTGTGCAGCTCTCCCTGTCACATGTATTGAATACAGACATCACAGCCCGCATTATTCCTTTCCATATATAGTGAAGTGCATTCTGCTTTCTTTTACCCGAGGCGAGAATAAAAATGCACACGTGTTTCATGTTAAGATTTCAGCGTTAACAAGGCACTGTTGATTTGATTCGCCAAGAGAGTAGTCTTACACTATATTGAACTAAATGCACATTTGCGCGCGCCCACGCACACACACACACACACACACACACACACACACACACACACACACACACACACACACACACACACACATATATACACACACTTTGATATACACACACACATACACCCAAAGGGCACCATACAGTACGTCATGCTGTCAATCAGAAGCCAATAACCACCCAAGGCAGGAGCTGCTGTAGAATATCACAGATGAAATTGCAGAGGAAATACTACTGGCCCAGCTATTATTGACTCGTCTGCATATCTGCTGCTCGGTGCAATATCCCAAGTGCAGATGATTGCCCAGTGGAGTAGTGCTGTGGCCATGAGGCACTGGCCACCGCTGGGACACACAATCATAAGCAATATTTTCTAATAATATCTTTGCTCCTTATTGGCCCCCATGTCATCCACGTTGATGTCATTGCAGCAATCGATATGTGACCCCCCGGTGCAGGAGGTACAGTATACCGTAATGCCGCCTCTATTTATAGTCATATACAGTATATAAACGACTGTATTGTCTGCAGCAACACCTTTAGGTGCATATACTGGACTGTAGAGTCGAGCTCCATTGTTTCTCTGTCCTCCACCACCAGCCACCACCACTAGCACGGCAGAGGGATGCTATTCATTAGCCACACAAACCCTAGCGCCCCAATTCTGTGGTGCACATTTGGTAGACAATGTACAAGCCTTTGAGCGTTTAGATCGACTATTTCTGGTGAAGAGATTTGGTGTAGAGCAGTGTTTCTCAAACTTTTACATTTCAAGTTTTCCCCTATCTCTGACAGTATACACATTGTATACTGTTAGAGTTACAGACTTGGATGGGTCAATTTAGACCCCCATAAAGGAACCCACAGAGTCCCTGGAATCCACTTTGAGAACCACTGGTGTAGAGGGGGGAAAAAGACCCGCTATAGACCCCTGGGGGACTCGAGTCAATGAAGTATATAGTGTTTAAGTGGTTAACTGTCTAGTATTGTATTTCAACGTTGCGGACCATTATGTAAAAGCCTTCTACTGCAAAGCACTGCACAGGAACGATTTGGAACCTTGCTGTTTTCGATGGGTCACTGCTGGATAAGCCACGTTAAGACAGATAACATGCCAAGGGCATGCAAAGTATAGGGCTTCCTGAGTCATCCTCTGACTGGTCAGATTGCATTCCTTTCATCACCAATTTCCTCAGGGATAAATCACTCTCAATGGCTGTCCACCAGCAAGGCATGCTGGTCAATACTAACACACTCACGTACTGTAGGTCAATATAACTCGTCCTAGTGTTGCTATGAAACTGCAGGCTGTGTTCCTATGAAGCTATACTGGCAGAGACACTCTGTAATACAAACATGCTAATGCTTATAATTACTGTACCGCAGTAACTCCTCTATCTTCACTGTACGGATGTTGCTCTTTCAATGAAGAATACACTTTTGAAATGCCACAGGTGTATTTCTTTGCACAGTGAAATAGGCACATTTTTGTGAGATCAGTTACAGATGGTGTGTGGCCTGTGTCTGTGTGTCTGAAGGGTGATAAAAACGAAACAAGACTGGGGCCAATAACAGCATGGTTTCATGTGAATTTATTCAGAACTTCATGTGGCCAGTCTAAGATGCCAGTCGTCTAAGACGTATCTATGACTTATGATTCCATGTTTTCTGCTCGATTTAACTACCATACACGTCCTACATAAACAGTGAAACTGTGAATATTTCAAGAAGATTTCGAAAAAGTACAGAACATATGAACAGAAAAATGTGAGCTGCTATGAAACTCCAGGCAGAGACGGTATAGTTTTCAGAGCCACGCTGTAAAAAAAATGTCTACAACAAGATTATAGATGCTTCCACTGTGTATCCTTTCAATAAATACACAGTGGGACAGTGTGCAGATACTCTTTCGTATTCTTGGACTTTATTCTTTTATCCGGCAGCACCCGTTGAATTTGACTTTGGATGTGCGCGCCGTGCAATATCCTGGACGGCTAAGACTGACATGAAGCCCTGGCCCACTTTGGGAGCTGTGTGGAGTGACAGGAGTAAATTTAGCAGTAACTCTTCCATGTAGAGATGCCTGCGAGCAAGGGAAGGAGAGGAGAGAGGAGAAGAGAGGAGTGCTGCTATACTGCACGTCAAAAGCAGCTCATAACCCGTCAGCGTGCGTTTCCCATGCTGATTAGGTGAGTCCCCGGCAGGCAGGTGTGAAGAGAGAGAGAGAGAGAGAGCAAGGGGGAAGGCATGGCGGAGGGGGATAGAGATGTAGAGATGCTGAGATGAAGGGAGGGAAAAGGGGGCAGGATAAAACATAAAAGGACCGCATGGCTCAGACAGGGAGTCCTGTGTGTGTTCCTTCGCTTTATTAAGTCTCCTCCACTGCCACCTGGCACACTGAACACACACTCTCCTGCACACACACACACACACACACACACACACACACACACACACACACACACACACACACACACACACACACACACACACACACACACACACACACACACACCACACCCACACCCACACCCGCACACACACAATACTTGTGAGGAAACCAAATTTCAGGGTGGCAATTTTATAGATATGTAGTACAGGCTCACACTATGTTGCAGCTAAAAACAAATGCAAAATGTCGCAAAACCAAGTTTAAATCAGGCTTAAAATCTCTGCTGAAAAGAGCAGGAAAGAAGGATTTTGATTGGGGGCTTTGCGAGGCGTTGTGAGCATGTAGATCGGCTATTTCTACAATTAATTTCAAGAAGGCAGTTGTAGGAATGTAGAATGGAAACAGACGTGGGCACACAAACATCTTTGAACAAAGGGAGGCAGGCCAATGCATTAAGGACGGACTCGGTATAACCTATATGCTCACCCAATCTAACCTGCTTCTCTTAGCCATAGGGAGGGAAAGAATTGACCATTTCCAGACGTGAAAGAAGACTTAGTGGTGAAATAAAACATAGCCAGGAGGCATTGCTGCATTAATTCACAGAATGCACCGCGCACACGCACACTTAAAGGTAGCACTCTTAAAGGTAGGACATGCACACACACACACACACACACACACACACACACACACACACACACACACACACACACACACACACACACACACACACACACACACACACACACACACACACACACACACACACACACACACACACACACACACACACACACACACACACACACTTGTGTGTGCACAAGTAGTGAGACGCATATAGCAGCCAAATCTCATAAGAGGGAATGGGCACTGACAGAATGTGCAATCAATTTTGTGACTGTGGCCTAAGGCAAGACCGTTAAAGAGACGAATGGAGGGAACTAGAGCCTCAACAGCCACCCCCTCTCTCTCTCTCTCCTTAATATACTTGTGAGGACATCAAAATGTTAGGACAGCATCGAAAAATAGTGCAAATAGCAGATGTACAAGCTCACAACGCGTCGCAGTGCACCCTGTTGTGAGCTTGTAGATCAGCTATTTAAACAGAGAGCAACATTGTCGCTCACTGTTTAAACAACAATTTCTCTTGTGAGGACAAGGAACATTTTCCTCACAATATCAATTTCTATTTTTCTTTTTTTTTAAGATTAGTTGTTGGGGCTTTTATGCCTTTATTTGATAGGACAGTAGACTGACAGGAAATGGGGAGAGAGAGATGGGGAGCGACACGCAGCAGAGGTCGTCGGGAACAGGATTCAAACCTGCAACACGCCGTCAGGCGTCAGAGCCTATATGTGGTATGCGCCTGGACCGCTATAGGCCAGCAGGCGCCCCACTTGTGGGTACATTTGGTCCTCAGAAGTAGAGTAATACACGCACAGGCGTCCACACACACACACACGCACGCATGCACAGAAGGCCCCAGTGGTCGCATGCATTAGCCTCACACCCGACACCATTCCCCTGACCCCTCCCCGCTGGCACTCAAGCCATCACACTCCAGTTCACGTGAACTGCCACAAATTAACCAGTCGCCTCTTAACCTTCCTGGAGCGTGGCATACATCAAGACATCTGTCCGTCTGCCGCCCCCCTAGCAAGGAACACTGTTCCACACATGCCTTCTTTTACTCCCCTGTGGCCTCGGGTCTCTGTAGCCTCAAGTACTCTACTTAGTACAATTACTTTACTTGAGTATTTAACATTTTTGGGGGACAATTTCTAGGTCTACACTTCTGCTCCACTACATCTCAGCAGTGTTGGGCGATATTACTCAGAGAGAGTAATATGTTACTTATTACATGTAAGATGTAACTCCTTAAAAAAGTAATAATATTATATTATTTATTACTTGGAATCAAGAGTAACATATTGTCACTGCCATGCAGAAACCTCGTATCTCCAATTCAAATTGTATGTTTTTTTTTCTCGCAAAAAGCACTGCTTCATCATACAAGGCCATCGCACAAAAGTATAGTGAAAACAGCTGATCTACAAGATCGGCTGTTTTCACTAGTTTAAATCATTTTTAAATTAATAAATGCAAAACAAAAGGTTTTCACCCGACAACGACGATATTATATTACATACCGGTATTACTTTTTTTTTACTACCCCAGTACTTATTCCACCACTGCCTCTATATAGCTGACAATCTGTCACACCAGGAGGTGCCCTTTCACTCCACTGTAAATCTTTGAAAGACACAGCTAGAAGCAGTTCTCTCACAAATTACACCACTCGCAATGACTACAGTATATGTATACCAGTGTTTACCTCCGAGGCCATTCTTACCGGGGTGGGAAGTCCTCTCAAACAGCATTATATTAGGCCCTGAATTTAATAGGGGTGGGTGGAGGTGGTGTACACACAAGTGCATGCACACTCAGAGACATAGAAGCAGATGTTTATTTGCACTGAAGAACCCTTAAAAGGTCCAGTATGGTCAGAATGTGTTCAAGTGATCAAAATGCATCTTAGGGGTTATTTGCCTCATCCTTTACCACAGGGGTCTTCAACAGGGGGTCCGGGACCCCTAGGGGGTCCTCAGAGTTACTACAGGGGGTCCTTCAAATCTTTGTGTGATAGAAACCTTTTTTCTCCTTTTTTATATTAACCACTTGAACCCTAACGTCCATATTCGGAGAACTTAAAGAGGTTTGGTGTAGAGGGGAAAAAAGAGCAGACTAAGTACAGAGTGAAAGGTCAAGTTTATTAAGTATTCACGGTTCAAGTGGTTACATATCTGATAACACAAAAAAGGGCACATTTGGCCAAAAATAGCAGATCTACAGTACTCACGCTGAGATCTTGATCAGCTATTTTCGGGGCGCGACTCAACACTCTTCAGCTACTGAAGATATGATCGTACAACATGGATTTCTGCACAGAGGGCAAATTCTTTTCACGCAAAATGATGCGTTCGTTTTCAGCAGAGTTTGGGAAAAGGCAATTCTCCTGAATGCTGCCTTCGGGTACGGCATGGAAAGTTGGCATTTGCATTTCTTTCACCATATTAAATCGTCATTGCATGGCGGGTGGAAACCTCGTATCTCCAAGTTTCAAATTTGTACGTTCTTTCGCAAAGTAAAGCCCTGCTTCATCGTACAAGGCCGTCGCACAAAAGTAGTGAAAACAGCTGTTTTGATGTAGATCGGCTGTCTTTTGATGTCTACTGCACGTGTGCACGTGACTTTATTTCACACAGGATTACCGGGGACTACAAAGTGCTGGAGCTGTGTAAAAAAATATATGTTTTAATAGGTGATCGATACCATCAATCCAGAACCCCGCTGCATGCATGGAATCAATGCTTTTGGTTTCAGGTGTGTTTAAGTAACATAACATCAGCGATGTACAGTATCTAACATATCTATTTATTTAGCTTGCAGGGTTCCCTTTCATTTCTATACTTCACATAGACTGTATGGATTATCCTCGCTCCCAGGCTTTCTCATACTTATAAAACCACTGCAGTCAGGAAATTAATATTAATGACTACTATTCAGTTGAAACCAAAAATGGCCAATTAGTTAAAAGAGCAGAAAGTGAGAAAATGTGGGAAGAATTGATAAAATGAGTGGAGATATTTTGATAACACTTTATCTAAACGGGTCTATAGCCTGCTAAACCCTCTAGCTGGGGCCGAACTGGTCAAAAATCATCAATTTGGTGCACTTGGTGAAGAGTTTTTGATTTTTGGTCTAGTGGTCTCTTTGCAATGAATTCAATAGTAGATCTGTCAGTATATGGTTGAAACCCCAAATAATTAATCGCAAACAAGTTGGGCTCTACAATATATACTGACCTATCTAATATCTGATTCATTGCAAACAGACCACCTAAAGTATGTTGTTTATCATACCCAATAGTAACAGAATCCATTGAAAAATCTCTTTTATCAATTATTTGGGGTTTGAACCATATACTGACCGATCTAATATTTGATTCATTGCAAACAGACCACTAGGGGCGAGCCCAACTTGTTTGCAATGGTTTTTGAAAACCTTATACCCATACCTAACACCATACAAAAATCAAAAACTCTTCACCAAGTGCACAAACTTTCCCAGTTTGGCCCCAGCTACTCCCGGTTGCGGATTACAAGCACAATTATGCATTATAACATTATAACACTGACAACTGGGCACATAAAAAACAGCGCATCATGATGCGAGTCCCAAGTATAATTCAGGCATAAAGCCCACCCTAAGACTTGGATCCAATGATTCGTCAATCAACAGGGCCTACAGGAGCAAAGTGAAACAAAGTGTATGCCTCCAACTTCATTGGGAGAAAATGTTGTTAAAGCTGGAGAAAATGTTGTCATAGAGCATGTACAGTACATCTGCCATTTTTGTAATGACAATGACAAAGATGTTTAATGGGTTAAGATATGCTATTTTTGAAAAATCTAAATGGAAGACTTTTGCTAATCTTTGAATACATACATGTTTAAACAAGCTGAGATGGGGGGGGGGGGGGGGGGGGGGCGAAGCCAAATACATATTTTTCATGCAATACAAATGTATGTATGTACATTTTCATTTACATATCAAGGGGGTCCTTGACATGAAAACGTTTGAGCAGCTATGATATCGCAACATAAGTTTTCTGAAAACTGTTAGGATTTAGAATACATTTTGTAGAATTGGCCTCAGATCTCAATGGCTTAAAAGCCTCCCCCCTTAATGCAAAAAAATACAAAATAGAAAATACTCCCCACAGGCCACTGATCCAATTTAATAGTGTTGGCTGGTGGGCGGCCACTGATATAAACACATCAATGTTCTCTTTCTACACTCTCACCTCTGCAGTGCCAGAGGACGCTGCAAATGATAACAGATATTCAATCTTTGACTTGGTAGCTTGTATCAGACACCCCCAAATCAATGCTATCTCCTTGCTTGGTGGCTTTTTACAGCCTGCTGCTCCTGCATAATGGCAGCGGTGGCCTTGTTTGTGTGGGGAGGTCATCGTGTGTATACAAAGCTTTTGATCTGGTTTGTGTGTGTACTGCAGTTCAAGTGTTTAGGACACAAATGTCTCCAATGACACGCAACACTGGCAGGCGTGCCGTGCATGCAGAACGAGCATGCACCCTCAAGAACTGCCCCAGAGAATGTACGCAAAGGCTTCTTAATTAATGTAATAGCAGTGACTGTAAATATCTTGATTTCATATGAACCTATTTATATATAAATAGGTTTATGACAACCTCCACCCCTCATTTCTCACATGGCGCTCTTCTAGCGCCACTATGAGGCTGTTTCTTGCAAAACACATTTTTACACACGCTCCTACAGATTTTGCCCTAAAATTACACAGAATGATACACAGTACCCCTAAAGTCATGTCATCAACATGGATCTGTCACATTTCCCATATTCCCTCCTGATTGGCTACCATTGCCTTCTAAAGTTTGTGTATGCGACCTGACGGTCGCTTATTTCCTGATTTAGGGAGTCTTATAAATAGGTTTAGGATTTACAGACAAAAAATTATAATTTGGAACAGAGAACATTTAGAGACAGTTATGGCTTAACCATTTAAACTCTACTTAGTTGTCCCCCAGGGCTTTATATTAGGTCTGCTCCTTTTTCCCTCAACACCAAATCTCTTCACAGAAAATAGCCGACATATACAAGCTCACAATGTGTCGCAATGCAAAGCATTGTGGACTTAGATTGGCTATTTTCGCTGAATTCACCCCAGAATATAGGGACATCAAAGTTTAAAGGGCCATTTCACCTCTGGGACAACCCGATCTTATTTTATTGTTGTTTGGGAAACGATCAACACAATCCTGGGTTATTTTTTGTGTTCAATCTGTGTTTTGAGATATTTTAGTATTTCAGCATGTACTAATGATGCATTTTGCATCATATGATGCAGGATTGTGTTGATCGTGTCCCAAACAACAATAAAATAAGATCGGGTTGTCCCAGAGGTGAAATGGCCCTTTAAGTGGTTAACTTGATTTAACCCAATTTTCCCAGTTAATCCTGGGTCAATGCCAGCGATTAACTTATGAGGCTTTTAAAGTTTAAGTGCCACTCCCCTACGTTGGAGTTTAGGGTGAAACCAAACCCTCAGGGACTATTTGAAAGAGGAATAACCAAGCAGCCAAATCTGGTACTGCAAGGTTGGTGCATAAAGGACACCAATGCATGCTTTTACGTTGATTTGTTGATAAATGAAAAATCTATAGAATAATAGCTAAGAAAAGAATGAATGCAGTTCTAATGGAGTTATACTGACACACACATATCATAGAAAGATAATATGCTGCCTATATGTGTAACACAGGTGCATTCTCCTGCGCTCACAGACAGTCTGGTCTCTTTGATGCACACTTCATTAATCACTTCACTTATCTCCAAGCTTTTATCTTACTCTCTCCCCATCGCACACACACAGAGAGACAGAATGTTTCTGTAACTCTCCATGTACCGGGGAGGCCCTCCCCTTCCAGGCATCTATATGAGATATGAGAGAAGAGGAGGAGGAGGAAAAATGGGGGGGGGGGGGGGGGGCGTTTGAAAGCAAATTAGGCCCCTTTTAGGCTTCATCAGACACGTGTGCGTGTACTCCAAGGTCACGTCTAATTTGATGCGGAAGCCGTTTTAAATATTCATCTATGACCCCAGGTGCTCCCCTATGCACGGGTGTCGAGAGCGGGGGCCGCGGTACGGCTACCAGCTACAACAGCTCCTTGTTAGCTGCATGCTGTCACTGTACCCGGGGTGAAAACACAGCGTTCCCTACAGTAGCTTCAGGCAGCTCAACGAGAGGGAGAGGGAGGGAGGTTGAGATGGAAGGGAGGTTGAGAGGGGAGGAGAAATGGGGAAAGAAAGAAAGAAAGAAAAATCTATGATGCTCCGTTTGAATTGCGTGGGGAGAGTTTCAAAGCCCTACAGAACAGGTGACACACACTTGCCTTTTTATGCATTCCTTTCTTTCATTTTTTTCCGACAGAAAAAGTAATTTGCATGTAAATTTGTCAACTTGGTTCTTTTAACTGAGAACTGTGTTCTTTTGTTGATAGTTAAACAGTTGGCATGCATGGGGGATTTATAGCAAGTTACCTTGTTCAAGGGTAACTTGACAGGTTCTGTTGGTCAGTTCTGCAACTGACCGATCAAAACCAGTATTTCAGTCAATACCCGGCCTTGGGCAAATGTTACCAAATAATGTTACTCAAATTTGTTTGCTTGACTTAAAGTACTTAAAGTAGGCCTAGTTTCTTTTAAAATACTAGAGTATTGAAAAGTAGCCCACATCGCTGTATTGACACAGTGTTTCTCAACCTTTTCTGGATCAGGGGCAGGGCCCACTTGAAAATCCACGGCCCACCCATCTGACCACTTGACAAGGCAGATGATAGGTCGATCACATGGGTGAGCCGTCTCAGCCGTGAGCATTTTCAGAACATTATTTAAAAGATCAATCAATCAACTGGAAGTTTGCACTGCTCATCCCTGCTTGCTTTTGCTGCTCTGCTGCTCTGCTCATGCTGTTGCTGCCACTTGCCACTGCTGTCTTGCTAAAAGAAATTTCTGCTCACCCTCCACCACCCCTGCTACCACCTGTCGTTTTTGATCTGCTGTTTATGTACGGGGGATTCAGAGTCCCTATGGTTGGGGAATGCGCTTTCTCAGAGTACCTCAAAGCAGATCCAATTCATTGCCAAAATACCAAACCATAATAAATATATTGCTCATCTTAAGATATATATATATATATATATATATATATATATATATATATATATATATATATATATATATATATATATTATATATATTTTGGGCCTTTCTCTGCCTTTATGTATAGGGGATAGTGAAGATGGACAGGAAACAGGGAGACAGAGATGGGGAGAGAGTGAGAGACACGCAGGTAGCAAAGGTCGTCGGGAGCGGGACTCGAACTCACAACTCGCTGCAAGCTGCACAGAGCCTAATAATAGGCGAACATTTTGCAAAAATAGCAGACGACGTTCAAGATCAGAATACATCACAGCACGATGCATTGTGAGCTTGTAGATCAGCTTTTTCCTGCAAAGAGATTTAGTGTAGAAGGAAAAGAGGAGGGGGGCAAATTATATAGGGTTTATGCGTTTTCTGCATTTTCAGCTATAACTGTGGCAACCGAACAGCCACATTGTAGACGCAAGAGGACTTACACGTAAGATAAATAGAAGCATGTCCTAAGCACATACAGTACATACGCACGCATACAGAGTGCTGTAGATTGCCATATGGCAGCCACAGACGGGAGTTTTGACAGATCTCTGTGATAAGTGTGGGTGAGATCACACAAATATTTAACAGCTACAGCTAAATCACTAGCAACTACCGGTGCGTTATATTAAATCTATTATTCACACTGTGTAGCATAAATATGCACGGTGTGGTATGCCATACATATTAAAGTCATACATACAGGCATGTGCATTTGAGCAGGCAAGCGTGAATGCATGCGTTTGCACATGCCCACACAATGCCCTTTTGAACATTTCAAAAAGGGGAAAAAAAGAAGATTAGAATTTTATGTTATCATATCCCTTCATGCATACGACAAGTATGAATGTTGATATGCGCAGTTCAAACGAGGCTCTGACACAATTACACATACACGCACACACTCACACACATACACACAGGCGCAAACACAGACACAGACACAGGAACATGCACACACACATACTGTACAGTACCCCCTGTGGTGACTGCGAGGCCTGCTCTAGTTTTCACATACATGCTGCCACTTCCATGTCTATAACTATAATAATCACACACACGCGACGCAGCAGGTCTACGACGCGAAGACGATGATTGAAGTGACAGCTCTCTCGTTATGTCAGAAATTTGTCCAGACATAAATAATAGATCAGAATAGATAGCTAACAAGTAATGCAGATCTATAAGGCTCTTTACATAAAGGGGATGTTCCTATAGTACTAGCAAGAGGCCAGCGCTGGGCCTCTTATTGGATACACGCCTGTTAGTTTCACCCTTATTTAAGCAATTTGCTCAAGCAAGGCGACTTGGAACGCACAATGTCGTCCATTAAGGACACGTGCAGCAGTGGCCAGGGGACCCTGTCACAGGGGAGTGAGTGTTACTGTACATGACTAAACACATTCTCACCGGGGAACCATCCACTAAACACCAGTGTTGTACTGTTGTTGACCCCTGTGTAACTGCTGCAGCTTGAATGAAAGTTTACAGTTTCAATTTATTGTAGGAGGCTAGGAGCCATAGATCTGCAACTTTGTAGTTTTCCCACTTTCATTTACAATTCATGACCAGGCCAAGGAAAACACTTACTGTAAAAGGTGTGTGTGTGTGTGTGTGTGTGTGTGTGTGTGTGTGTCTGGAGCATTGACTTTTTTACAGGGGCCAGTTCCGAGGGACAGGCTTTCAGAGTTTTGAATTGTTGTACAGGGTTAACGGTTAATCAGACTAATCAATTAGGTCGATTTAAAAAAATCTTCATTCATCGATACCTAAGGATAAACTATTATTCAATTAACCTACATCAGCCAGATTAAGTCGGTTATTGGTTCTAAATATAGGTTTAGATATATTTTCGGTTGGTAGCATGTCCAGATATTAACAAAGGAAACAAGGAGGAGTCTGAAGGATCCTGATGCATTTAACACTGAAGACATTAACCTTATGAGTATGTGAGATGATTATAGGAGCCATGTGTCCATGGCCTCACTTTGGGGGCCAACTGTATAAAAGTAATATATATACATGGACTTTTAT
>NC_137810.1:31511365-31513865 GCF_963921795.1 Nannobrachium achirus
ATGTTTTTTCACCAAGCAAAGCCCTGCTTCATCATATAAGGCTGTCACACAAAAGTAGTGAAAACAGCCGATCTACAAGCACACATGTGCTTGTAGATCTGCTATTTTCACTAGCTTAGTTCATTTTTAAAACGATAAATACAAAACGAACGGTCTTGGACATACAAGTTTTCCACCCGACAACGATGATATCTATTACTTAGTCTGCTGCGTGACTTTGGCCCGTCTGCATTCTTGTAAGCCAGTTTGGTTCTCAAACCTTTTCATGCTACGCAAATTGATACGTATGTATTTGGATGGACCTCCATCTGAAACCATGTTGTGCCAGGGATCCCCAACATAGAAGATTTGTGTTAGAAATGTTCCAAATCTTTGAAAATGTTACAATTAGTTAAGATTTTGGGGAAATGTTTAAAGATGGGGTGCCATGATTTTTTCTCCCCCTAAAACATGACGATCAGGTATTATGATTAAACGAGGAAGATTTTTTTCCAAAAAAAGTGCACAGAAGTGTTAAAATCATGTTTTCATGTGGCCACACCCACCAGTTCATTAAGTATTGTTTTCATGTGGCCACACCCACCAGTTCATTAAGTATGCCTGGTTGTCAGGTGGGTGCTGCCCCAGCTGAAGTTAGCCACACCCACAGTGTTGGGTGTATGGTAAAAGGGGAGGGGATGAGTTTATGATGTCATTAAATCTGTGTTTTTCGATCGGGCATTTTGACTCAGAGGCTTTCAGCTTTATGCACAATATAACCACAGATGGGGGTCTATTAGAGTCATGTCAACTCCATAGACACATACAAAACAGGTAAAGTACAAAACTATGGCACCACCTCTTTAAAATAAGTAGTCAAACTATTACAAGCCCACAACACTGTGGGCTTGTAGTAATTCATGTAATTAATTCATTAATTAATTGCGACCGTAGGTCGCAAATTAGTATGTGAACTGAACGGTCACAGCTTGTCCATATGTATGTACCGGTATGTACAGTATGTATCTCTGTCACGCCCGACACTGTGGTTCTATGGGTCTGTCGCTCTGACATCATGCTCTGATGTCACTGTGATGTCAGGGGAACCACTCTAACAGAATGGGTTTGCCGCTCTGACATTACGCTCTGGCTTCACTGTGATGTCACACTAACAGAATCCCTTTTATGCCCATACAGTATATGGAGTTCCCTGATGTCATCAATATTAAGCCCATATCTAACAGGACTTCATATGTGAAAGAAGTCTCATGATGACCCCTGGTACCCATATATGGAGATCCATTTACTGTATGGAGATATGCTGTGAGAGCCCAAACATGCTTACTCATTTATTCGTTATGTGAGTCCTATGATGTCTATGACATTATACCGTTTTATGCCCATACATGGAGATCCCTGTCTGTAGAACCAGCCACACAGTTATGGGCTGTCTTGGCCATCTGTCTTAGCCATATATGGATTCTGTTAGTGTGGTATGTGGCCGATGTGGCCTCCATATATGGGTAACTGGTCCGATATACAGGCCAAGAATTGGCGCAAGGTCGCATGTCGCCTTGAGGCGTCTTACTAGTTGCACTTGCAACCGTAGGTCGCAGTTTAGTATGTGAACGGTCACAGCTTGACCGTGTATCTCTGTCACGCCTGACACTGTGGTTCCCCTGACACATCACTCTGACATCACGCCTTGACCTCACTGTGATGGGAACCACTCTAACAGAATCCATTTTATGCTATGGAGATCCCTGATGTCATCATTAAGCAGACCATATCTAACAGACTTCATATGGGAATGCCCATATATGGATGAAGACATCCCATATCAGTGTGGCTGGTTCAGACAGTGATCTCCATGTATGGGCATAAAAGGGATTGTATGTATGATGTACAGTAGTAAATAAATAGTCAAAGTAAACTGATATTTATGCTATCAACACATTTTCTTGGGGGACCCCCTGGAACCCTCTCAAGGACCCTTAGGGGACCCACCACTGCTGTAAGCAAGGAAACATTAAGGAAACATAAACAAATACACCCTATTGCCTTCCATGCAACAGTATATTGTTGGGCAGAAACCTTGTATCTCCAAGTTTCAAATTTGCACAATTTTTTTCGCAAAGTAAAGCCCTGCTTCACCATACAAGACTGTCGCACAAAATGAGTGAAAACAGCAGATCTACAAGGACACAACGCCTAGTGGCGTGAGGCGCTGTGTGCTTGTAGATCATCTATTTTCTCTATTTGAACATCCGTTTTTAAAATGACAAAAAAGGGAGGGTTTCGGACATACAAGGTGTCCACCCGACAACGACGATATATATATTGTAGAATAAAAGAGCAGTGGCCCACATCTGAGAAGCTCAGCACATTTGATCCTGGCACTGATGCAATGAAAAGTTGCATGACCTACTTGGCCGTTTGGAGAAAGCCATTGTTTGCTCTTCATATGGAGACTGTGCCGCGGAAAATAGGTGTTACACATTGGGGTTACACATTGTTTACC
>NC_137810.1:31516365-31546365 GCF_963921795.1 Nannobrachium achirus
GAATACAAACGCACACCACACACACACCCCAGTCGCGTGCCCTTACTCATACATGAATGCACAAGTACACACTTGCCCATACCCGACATGTTTGCGCGCACGCGCGCGCACACGCACACGCACACGCACACGCACACGCACACACACACACACACACACAGTGTGATGGGACACTCATCTCTCAAAGCTACAACAAAGGTCAGGAAGGAGTAATGAAGTAAACAGTGCAAGGAGAAAGAGAGGGATGAGAGCGGGGAGAGAGAGGAAACAGGCAGTGAGGGAGATGTATCATCATATAACATAACAGAGAGAAAGACAAAGAAGATGTGAGGGGGCTTAGAGGGAGGAAGAATGGAGAGAGAGAGAGAGAGAGCCTTATCCATAAACTTCTTATTTATTAAAAAACATTTTAAAATACTTGAAATAGCCGATCTACATCGACACGTTGTGAGCTTGTAGATCAGCTATTTCAACTGTTTATAATGTTTTTTTAAAAATAGTAAAAAAAAAAAAGGCAAAGACGTTTAGGAATAAGAGATAAGGCATGGATGAAAATAGGGCCCAATGTTGTCAAATCCAGAGTGTCATTTAAACTCTGAGACCCGTAAAGGTTTGTTTCTATTTAGCATTTCTGGATTTTTAAATATGTATGTTTAAAAACCACTTAAACCTTCTAGTCTTAGTGGACTTGAGTTACAACTGTAGTAAGTCCCCTTTTTCTTTTCTTTTTTTCGGTCTAAACCTTAATCTACATTCTACAAGCTCCAATGCAACACATTTCGCAAATCTGAACACCAGTCGCTGTTTGGTGAAAACCTTCTATGTCCAAAACCGTTTGTTTTGCATTTATCATTTTAAAAATGATTTAAACTAGTGAAAACAGACGATCTACAAGCACGCAACGCCTCGCGGAGTGAGGCGTTGTGTGCTTGTAGATCTGCTGTTTTCACTACTTTTGTGCGACGGCCTTGTATGACGAAGCAGGGCTTTACCTTGCGAAAGAACGTAAAAAATGTGAAACTTGGAGATACAAGGTTTCCACCCGACAACGACGATATGTGTGTGAGAGAGAGAGAGAGAGAGAGAGAGAGAGAGAGAGAGAGAGAGAGAGAGAGAGAGAGAGACAGAGAGAGAGACAGAGAGAGAGAGAGAGAGAGAGAGGGGGAACACATTCAGAGGACACATGACACAGGAAAGGTAGATGAGGGATGATGGCCTTCATGGTGGAGAGGAGTGTTGACCCATCAAGGTCAGCTGACAGAGACCCAAGAAATGACACCTCAAAAAAAGATCAAAGAATCATCATCCTCCATCATCCATCCGTCCGTCCGTCCTTTCTGGCATGGATATGGCCTGTTGGCATGCATCAACCCCCACCAACACACACACACACACACACACACACACACACACACACACACACACACACACACACACACACACACACACACACACAGCACAACGAGAGTTATTCATTAAAGGGCGAGCGGAGTCTTTTCGTATGCAGCGCCCGCTACCTTGCAATCACCTCCACGGCATCCCAATTACCTCCAGCCTAATTGATGTTAGACATATTAAAGTTAATGAGCCGACTGTCCATCTGTTGAGCGGCACAAGCAGCGGCTCGGGGGGATTATCATTGGACGAGGCGAAACGAGACGCCACACAAAAGGCTGCAAGGGCACATCCAGCCTGCACCGCACCGCACCGGGCGGGAGGGAGGGAGGGAGGGAGGGAGGGAGAGTCACACAGTGGTGGAAAAAGTACTCACATTTCTTACTTTCTTACTAAAAGTATCAATACTGCAATGTACAAGTACTCTGTTAGGGTGCCCTCACACCAAAGTACCTATGAGAGTGGAATCCGCGTTCTGCCAATGCATTTCAATGAGAGTGAAGCGGTTTCATGCCAGCAGAGGATTTCTGCAAAAAACGCTCCCTTCTCATTGAAATGTATTGGCGGAACGCGGATTCCACTCTCATAGGTATTTTGGTGTGAGGGCACCCTTACAAGTAAAAGTGTGGAATCCTAAATGTACTTGAGTAAAAGTACAAAAGTATTGGTATCAAAATGTACTTGAGTACCAAACGTAAAAGTACTCTTTATGCAGAATGTCCCTTTCACACATTTTCAATGGGTCACATCGTGTGAGCTTGTAGATCAGCTATTTTCAAATGACCAAAATGTATACTGTTGTAGGGCTGAAGTGGTTAATGTATGTTTTGTAATTATAATCAAAATCTAAGTAACTAGTAACTTAAGTTTTCAAATATTTATAGTGGAGTAAAAGTACAATATTTGCCTCTGAGATGTAGTGGAGTAGAAGTAAAATTAGAGAAAATTCTAAATAGTGAAGTAAAAGTAGGCTACTTCAAAATTGTACTTAAGAACAGTACTTCAAAATGACTTTTTTTCTATTGATTACTCATTCCATGGAGACTTGAGTTCAATAATATTTTTAGTTTTTTGTCACATTCCTAAGACAGTAATTGATTACAATAAATTTACCCCCATTGATTCCGGATTTTGGGTCCCCATCCAGAATCAATTTACAATAATACATTTTTTTGTCTTAGGAGTGTGACAAATACATTTTTTTATTGAACTCAAGTCTCCATGGCATGAGTAATCAATAGAAAAAAAGTCATTTTGGGGGTGAACTACTCCTTTAAATAATTGGTTACTTTCCACCACTGGTGTCGAGGCTCATTTAACTCCTGAGGGTGTGTAAAAATGGACCCGTAAGAGTTCCATGTGTGCCAATGAGGACACTTAACCCCCTGAACCCTAAAGGTCATTGCACACCATGGTGCGACATGAATAAATTATACGAAAATGCGATTATTTCACATTAAACTTTTATTTTGGTGATGTCTCCATTCACACAGGTCGATTGCTTTTATATGCAGGGAGAAAAATAATTACGTCGCCCCATCGCCTCGTTATAATCGCATCCAGTGTGCATGTAGCACTCATAACGCAAACTGCTAATTAAACGCTCCTCCCAGTGTTTGCGGATCTTAAGTGTCCCTATTCTAATTTCACAAGGCATTATTGTGAGCTTGCAGATCGGCTGAGATGTGATGTAGAGGGGGGAAATGAGGGAGTATAGACCCCTGGGGGACACCGGTGGACGAAGTATATCGCCACTGTCGGGCAGAAACCTCGTATCTCCCAAGTTTCAAATTTGTACGTTTTTTCGCAATGTAAAGCCCTGCTTCATCAGACAAGGCAGTCGCACGAAAGTAGTGAAAACAGCAGATCTACAAGCACACAACGCCTCGCGGTGCGAGGAGTTGTGTGCTTGTAGATCGGCCGTTTTCACTAGTTTAGTTTTTTTTTAAACGATAAAAACGAACGGTTTTGGACATACAAGGTTTCCACCCGACAATGACGATATACATGTATAGAGTTTGAGTAATTACTGTAAGTTAGTTAAACAATGGACCCCAATGGGTCGGCATTCTTACCCTGTGGGGTTGAATTAACACTGAGGGATGTTACCGTGGGGGAGAGACAGCAGCGGAGGAGAGACAAAGAAAGAGCATCTTGGTGGCAACTCTCCCTTCAGTCCCTCCCTCTCTCTCTCTCTCCTTCCCTCCCTCTCTCCCTCCCTCCCTCCCTCCCTCCCTCCGTCGCTCCCTCCATCCTTGACTCACACACACACACACACACACACTCCTTGCAATCAAAAGACGAGCTTTCACGTCTCTCCACATTTTTTCCACTCTCCCATACGTCTTGCATCCTTTTTATGGTGTTCATATTTCAACTATATGGCTCTATATGTGGCGTCTATATATGTGGCATATGATTAACGGCCCTCAACCGGCTCTGTATGTCCAATAAATCACGCACGCACGCACGCATGCACGCACACACACACACACACACACACACACACACGCACACACACACACACACACACACACACACACACACACACACACACACACACACACACACACACACACACACACACACACACACACACACACACACACACACACACACACGGACACACGGACACACGGACACACACACGGACACGCACACACACATTACAGACTTAGCTCCTAGATGCCAAAGGTGAAATTTTAATGAGATATTGTGGTCTTGTTTGTTTAGCTTTCAGAGAGCAGCAGCCAGCGGTGGCCTGTTGGGATCCTGCCTCTATCCTCTGGTGTGTGTTCATCACCGAGTGTCCAAGCCCCCCGAGCCCTCCCATGCACGTGTGTCCTACAGTAGGCTTACAGTATGCACGGAGGTGTGTTGCGCGCATCTACATAAAAACAGCCGGGCGCAGAAACCCTCGTATCTCCATGTTTCAACTTTTTCATGTCGTAAATCAATCCCCTTCTTCATCATACAAGAGTGCCACACAACATCATTAGTGAAAGCTTATGTATTGGCAATTGTTTTTAATCCCAGATGGTCCCCAGATGATTCACTTAACGTGAATCATTGTTTTCTCACTCAACAGTAAACAAAACAGCATAAAGTTTAAGTGTATAGAGGGTATCTGCACATTTCCAAAGTGACAATTTAAGGACTTTTTTAATACCTCTAAAATAAACATTGGCCAAATTGTCAAATATTGGAGGCAGAAATTGTGAATATCGCGTTGCGTCGCGAAGCGTTGTGAGCATGTAGATCTGCTATTTTAACAATAGAATCGTGTTTTACAAAATGTAATGCCATAACTCTAGTGTCTGTCAGGGTGGGGGGGTTCCCCAGTTCAAATATGATTATTTTGGGGGTCGCGGCCTGAAACGGTTGAGAACCACTGCCCAACTTCATCATACAAGAGTGCCACACAACATTAGTGATAGCTTATATATTGGCAATTTTATTTAAATACTAATAACAAATAACAATACAAAAGGAATGATTTTGGACATACAAGGTTTCCACCTGACAGCAACGATACGTGCATTACTGAGTGTAATCTTCCACGTGCCTCTAGGTGTGAGCTGTACGGCTGTCTGGAGGCCACTGTTAATCCCTGTTACACGCAGGAATGTGAAAGCCTGCATGTGCTGCTCTACGCATGTTGCATGCTGTCAGAAAAATTAATTAACTTCTGCACGGCTCTCTGCTTTGGCCCAAGGGTGGCACTAGAGGAGGTCATGGAGAGGTCACTCAAAATAGTTGGCATTGATCTACCAGGGTGTATGAATGCACTCAGAGCGTTTCATGGCCAATCAGAGTTTGTGTTGTTGTTATTATTATTATTACCTATTAGATATTATCGTGTGCAACTGGAACTTTTGGCCTAACGGTGGCACTAGGGATAGGGATAACGCCTTTGGGTCAATCTTCTGGATATCATGCACCTAATCGGTTTCACAGCAATCCGCCTTTCTATGGGTGGCGCTATATAGGAAAGGCCATGGGGTCACCAAAATCTGTAGGGTTCATCCTGGAATCTGCCTATTTGATTATGAGATATCTTGTGAGAGAAGTAGATATCTTGGTCCATGGGTGGTTCTATATGATACTGTAGGTCATGAGGTCAATCAAATAGCTGGAGTTCATCTTCCAGGGTGCATGAATGCACTCGGTGAGGTTCATGGCAATTTCAACGGTAGTTTCATATAATTGGTCCTAACTAATGCTCATTATAAGAGGTATCATTTCTGAACTCACTCTGGGACACAGAGCATAGGTAGGTCACCAGTTTCCTCCAGTGACATAATCAATGGTCATTTAAAAATGATATTTTAATATTTATTTATTTTTATTGATGCAGGTACAATGGCTTCTATTTCAGTGTGCTAACTTTCCCGTAAGAGAAAGGCTCTTTAGTTTCCAATAGCTTGGAATGATGTCACTGGTGGAGGGTTTCTAAATTGTCCACATACCACCTGTGACCACCTGCACCAGAGGGGCAGAATGAGTACAGAAATGGTACTATATCTTATAATGAGCATTAATAAGGCGTATAGAAAAACAGATATACAAGTTCACGTATTGGATTTGCTTTTTTAACCGTACATTGGTTATTTTTAAGAAGCTGATCTACAAGCTCACAATGCGCCACGAGCATGTACAGTAGATCTGATCTGAAATGTACTTACATTTATTTTAAAAACATTTATTTGAGGCATTTTAACAACACAAACCTCGGCACAACATGTTTTCAGATGGGGGTCTGCAACCAAATGCTGTACATATTAATGTGGGGGTCCTTGACATGAAAAAGTTTCATGAGAGAAGCAGTGTTATTATTCTGTGTCCACATTGAGCCAGTTGGACTCATGTGGAGAGTAGGGATGGGACGATACGCGATATTATCGTTTATCGTGATAAAAAAACACTCACGATAATCGTATTGTGGAGATTTAATTTATCGTGATATCGTCCTCCGTCATGCGCTGGGATCAATTCACCTTTCATTAGCCGAGCTGCATATCCGGTACCACTTAAACCCTCTATAATTGGTAAAAGGTACTTAATAATATACGTACTTGATATCGTTTTTTCACTCTCTAACAAATCTCTTTGCCAAAAAATTGACGATCTACAAGCTCGTACTTGATAGTTGTTTTTTTTCACTTTCTAACAAATCTCTTTGCCAAAAATAGCCGATCTAAAAGCAACGCGACGCGTTGTGAGCTTGTAGATCTGCTATTTTTGGGCAAATTAATGTTCCGCCTCAGGATAATGGATTTTGATTATTGCGATAATATCGTAAAACACGATTTCTTTTGTCACAATAATAATCGTTATATGACATTTTCATATCGTCCCACCCCATGTGGAGAGGGCTTTTGATGTGTGCAGCACCCCGGTGCTATGGAGGAGAATGCAGAGTGCAGACAAGAGGATGGCTGATTCCACCCTCAGGCTGTGTATATATATACGTCTCCCATGTGACAGCCAGTGACATTTGCTTCAGGTTTGAGCCGTGACATTCCATACATGTGTGTAAACACAGACGCATATGTTGTGGAGCATATTCTCATGGGCTTGCTATTTACACAAACGTAAAAAATGAAAATAAAAATGAAAATAAAAATGAATAATGAAGGTGTTATCCTGGCATAGGGGTATATGGCCTATATGCACTCGTGATGATGTGGCAGATCATAAACTTTTGCTGTCATGCGCGCAAACGCACGCACACGCGTACGCGCACACGCACATACACTTTTTTCCTGTCACTTTTAAAAAAAGCCATTTTCCATAACTAGATTTCCAGGCTGCTGCACGGCCTTCAAATCTAGTTTAAAGTGGTCTCCGTACAGTATATGGGCAGCAGGTTAAGTTTGTGACGCCCAATGTCTTCCATCCACCGTCCACTGTTCACTGCCTACTGTCCACTGTCCACTAACAAGACAATTTTAATATATATACTCAGTGCAATTGCTGCCAGAAGAATGATACGAGCAGGACACTGCCAAAGACATCAGGAGCTGCCTGCCAGCAAATTGGTGCTGTGGGAACCAACACATGGGCACCGGTCACGAGGACGCCCCACACTAACATATGTGGATGTACTCAAGAAAGACGCAGGAGCGCAAAGCACCAACAAGCTGGCCAGATGTATGGAGAACCGGGATGACTGGAAGCGACGATGGAAGGCTCGTCTGAGGACGACCTAGAGAGCATTAGCCTCATTAAAGCCTTGGCATGCCTATTTTTAAAAGATTTGTTTTAGGCTTTTCTGCCTTTATTGATACAGCTTTCAGTGAAGATGGACAGGAAAGAGGGAGAGAGACGGGAAGAGACACGCAGCAAACGTCGAACCTCGTCGGGACTCGAACCTGTGAAACGCTGTCAGGCTACCTTGAGCCTACAGTAGGTGCCCCAGTCCGACATTCCTATTTTTGCTACATTTGTTTTTGGCAAAAAAATTGCTTTGTAGATCGGCTGTTCGTCGTACAACAACGTATATGGGGCTTAAGTGGTTAAACTGGCGCTGTTCTGTGATTAACAGGCCAGATTCAACCTCACAAAGTCACATGACAACAAGCACCTTCAAGCCAGTGGAGCCACCAGGACGCCAACTGCTGCTCCTCATGTTCAAAGAGTCCTTTGAAGGGTCATTGCTTTATGGTGGGTGACATTAGGAGTGTGTGTGTGTTGGGGGGGGCTTGGGGGGCTGTGTAGTCCAACTGGGCTTAATGATAACCACATGCGCGTATGCAAGTCATTCTATGGTCCTTTGAACAGACAAAATTATGTAATTCCCTGCCATATGCCCGGGCAGGCTGTAAATTGTGGTGGAAGGTTAAAGAAGATGGGGTTGGAAGGAGGGGACTGTGGGCAGTGGGCAGACTCCCCCCCCCCCCAAAGAGAAAGGTCCTCTCCTAAAACTAGAGAGGATGCTGTACAGTAGTGGTTCTCAAAGTGGATTTTAGCGACACTTTAGGTTCCTTTATGGGGGTCTAAATTGACCCTTACAAGTCTGTAACTTTGACAGTGTACGAATGGAACCAAATGGACCCGTTATTCGTACACTGTCAAAGTTAAGAGGAGACCTTCAAATGTCAAAGTTTGAGAACCACTGCTGTACAGGACATTCCACCGTCCCCACCTCTGAGCTACACCAGTATGTGAGGAAAAGGAGAGCGGGAGAGAGAGGACAAAGAGAAGGCATAAAGGAGAGGTATAGAATGAGAGAGAAAATGGGGAAATGAAAGAGAGAAAGACAGGCGGAGAGATTAAAATGATTGAGGTAACTGGCAAGAGGATGGCAGCGGTGAGGGAAAGAAAGAGAGGGATTGAGAGAGAGAGAGAGAGAGAGAGAGAGAGGGAGAGAGAGAGGGAGGGACAGGGAGGGAGGGAGGGAAAGAAGACCTCTGAAGCCGATCAAATTTTACGGTCGACTTACCCCTTTCGCAGCCCCTTGAAATAGCCAAACAATTTACAATCATCCGACGCATTAACCTTTCACGAGCCAGAGGGACTCATTGTCCATGATGCCGAGATGAGACGCTTTGCATGCCCGATAAAATAATGTGTGGGGTTATAACTCATTCAGTGGGCAAACAAAAGAGATGGAGAGGAAAGGAGAGGAGAGGGGGAAAGTCAGAGAGAAAGAGAGAGAGAGGCAGAGGAAAGCAGAGAAGAGGAGTGAGAGAGGAGAGACATGGGAGAGAGTGTGAGTGAGACACAGAGAGACCAAGAAAACAACAACATTAAATGCATTGCAAAATAGTGAACATGAATTTAACACAGGGGTCTTCAACGTTTTCAGGCCAAGGACCCCTTAGTTGAGAGAGAGATGAAGCAGGGACCCCCACAACCTGTTCTTAGATTCCACATCGTTTCATTGTTTGACAGCACAATCATCAGTGTATTTTGGATTCATGTCAATTTGTGTTTTCAGATATTTAACCACTTGAACCGTCAATACTTAATAAACTTGATCTTTCACTCTGTACTTGGTGTGCTCTTTTTTCCCTTCTACACCAAACCTCTTTGCTGAAAATAGCAGATCTACAAGCTCACAACGCCTCGCAGCGCGTGCGTTGTGAGATGCTATTTTTGGCTGAAGTTCTCAGAATATGGACGCTATAGGGTTCAAGTGGTTAATATAGAAAAGGAGAAAAAAAGTTTCTATCACTCAAAGATTTGGAGGACCCCCTGTAGTAACTCTGGGGACCCCCTGTTGAAGACCCCTGGTGTAGAAGAAAAGTGAGAGAACAGACAAAGAGAGCGAGAGAGAGAGAGAGAAGGGGAGAGAAAGAAGGAGGGATGATAGTGCGTGGGCAGCTCATCGTTAGGGGCTGCATGGCATCATGGCTCTGCCCGTCAGAGTGAGGGATGGCAGGGAGAGAGAGAGAGAGAGAGAGAGAGAGAGAGAGAGGCACTCACTCCACCGCCCTCAGGGGGCCTATACTTAACACTTCCTCAGGTGACAGGGGCCGCGGAGGAGGACAAGGAAGAAGGAGACACGCCACCGGAAAGGAGGATGGGGTTAGATTGAAACGAGGGGTGGGGAGGGGGAGTTAAATATAGAGGTAGGGGGTAACAGAGACAGGGGTGTCGCAAACAATTCTGGGCCCTGGGTACAAGGATTCACTGCGGGGCCCCTGTGCTTTAACTGTTGAAAAATAGCAGATATACAAGCTCACAGCGCGGCACCGAGTGCCGCGCTGCGAGCTTGTAGATCTGCTATTTTTGAAAAATCATGAAAATCTTTGAATATTTCAAATCCTTCCGAGGTTTTTTTGAAAAACCTATGTTTCTATGTCACTGGAGCTCAAACCTTTTCATGTGAAGGACCCCCAAAATAGTATGTATTTGGCCACGGAACCCCATCTCAAAATATTGAGTTCCAGGGACCCCCCAGAAGCAAAATTTGAGTTACAAATGTTCGCTTAAAAAATACATATATTCAAAGATTTGCACACATTTTCACGACTTTTCAAAAATAGCAGATCTACAAGCTCGCAGCGCGGCACTCGGTGCCGCGCTGTGAGCTTGTATATCTGCTATTTTTCAATAGCTAAAGTATAAAATGATTAAGGCCCCTCCACCACCTTGGGCCCTCGTAACTCAGTCCCACTTTCCTACCCCTTGTGACACCCCTGAACAGAGAGAGAGAAAGAGGTGCAGGCTTGATTCCCCATCCCGTGGCAGCGAGCCAATGTCCAGCCTATTTACTGCATGAGAGCCCCCCGTCTCTCCATCAATCCCCAACACGAGCCGGTAACACCGAGGAGGGGGGGGGGGGGGGGGGGGGGATGATGATGATGATGAGAGCGCACGAGAGAGAGAGAGTGAGAGAGAGTCACATAAACACACACAAACACACACACGTGCGCGCACGCACAGGCATGTTGTGTGTGAGAGAGGGAGGAATGGATGCAGAGGGCTAGGAGTTCCAGAGCGATTGAACAAAGAGAGCGGCAGCTCAAGAAAGGAAAATAAAAAGAAACTCTTAAAACATTAATAAGGGCTGTCGTCTATAAAAAGCCCCGATCAAGAGTGATTCGTCTTAGAAGATCGCAGAGACACTTAACAGATTAGGCGGTGTTAATGTAATGCTTTAAATTGCCGGGGGTGGCGGGCAGGGGGAGGAAATTGGAGTTTGGGCAGGCACCATGTCACTGAACCCTAATCTGTTAGGGTTAACTGGCATTTTCCAGAAACTTATTAAGCTCGAGTTACACTAATTATTAAGATGTGATACAATTACTGTCGCCGAGACAAATTGCGGGCGGGGAAAGGAACGAGACGGATAGATATCGAGAGAGACAAGGGGTTCGAGAGAGAGAGTAGGAGGGGAGACCAAATGAGAACGGTCCGCGGGAGATAGTGAACGAACAAAAAGAGCGGGTGAGAGACAGGGAGAGAGAGAAAGAGACTCAGTGCGAGGCATTGAGACACGGCAGACAGTGAGACTGAGAGAGAATGACTGCATACAAATTACCCCTTTTAGCTAATTAGCAGCGCGGCTAAGAGCCCTGCGAGAGTTGTCCCCTATATGCTGCTCCGCGGTGGCCCTATAGGTGGTGAGATCAAGCCTGTGGCCGTGGGGGCTCATAAGCCATTTAGAACGGGAAACCACTTTAGGGGTTTTTACCCTTCAAGACAGGATCCCCTTTTGGGGTTCTTATTGCTATGTACTGCAATGGTTCCCAAACTTTTCAGGTCAAGACCCAAAAGAGAAATTAGACGCATACCCC
Source organism: Nannobrachium achirus (assembly GCF_963921795.1). Classification (NCBI taxonomy): domain Eukaryota; kingdom Metazoa; phylum Chordata; class Actinopteri; order Myctophiformes; family Myctophidae; genus Nannobrachium; species Nannobrachium achirus. The sequence continues at coordinate 31,528,008 of NC_137810.1, forward strand.
CTGCATGGGAGCCAAACTAGTGAAATCAGCAGATCTACAAGCTCACAACGTGACGCAAAGCGTCACGTTGTGAGCTTGTAGATCGGCTGATTTCATTACTTCTTAAATATTTGTTTTCAAATTTTTGGAATTTCTTAGATTTTTTAATTTATTTATTAATGAAATCACTTAGAAAAATCAGTGCGTTTTTTTTATTCATGAACACCATAGCTTTTTGGGGAATGTTTTTTGTTATTTTTTTTGTACTTTTATTTTAGTCATAGAATACAGAATCAGTAGAACGGTTTAGCAAATGTATCATGAATAAAAACATTTCACTGGGACTGGGGAATGTTAGTTAGATTTCTTTTTGGAAAAAAAAAATTATAATCCGTTTTCAGAAAACCTAGATCGGGATTGTGAAGGCGTTTTTATAATGGACCTCAGCCCTACATGGGATAAGCACTGTGTGTCATCATAACATCCCATCAGTCACAGAACAAAGGAGCCCTGCTGTACGCAGGTCCGAGCCGGCGCCGCACGCCGCTGCACCGCCGCTCTCTGTACGCCCATCGCTCCCACTTCCACCCTCTGCTCACTCTTTCCCCCCGGACTCCTTCCCTTTACCCCCATCTGCTCTTCCTTCTCTGCCTTTCTTCTGCCTTTCTCCTTCTTCCTCTCCTCTCATCTTCTTCCTCTTCCATTACCCTCCCCTTTTTTCTTTTACAACCCCTCTCCTCTCTCCTCTCCTCTCCTCTCCTCTCCTCTCCTCTCCTCTCCTCTCCTCTCCTCTCCATAACCCGGCCGTTTCTTTGTGTGCGAGTCAATTAGTCGGCCCTTTAGTTTTGATTTATAGACCACAGGCCTCCTATGGCCTAATGGATTGCGGTGAATTAATATGCATTTGTGCGTGTGAGAGTGTCGCGTGTATGTGTGTGTGCGCGCTCGCGAGCGCGTTCGCCTATCTTTGTTACCGTGTGCGTCTTTGTGCAAGTGTGTCCGTGTGATAAATTCAAAGAGCGGGAGACAATAGAGGTCACAGTGTTACCAGTACACACCACCCCCCCCCCCCCCAAAGCCCCCACACCCCCACTCCCAACAGACATTTTCATCTCTCACTTCGAGGAAATTATCCATTTGTAACGTCGACATAATGGATTACGAACAATAATATCACTCACATGACTCAATGTCGCTCACCTTGTGGAAGTAATTAAGAGGTTAATAAAAACTTTGGGACCGATCCCCGCTGCCCGCGCCAACAAAAGGCCATTATTACTGGGTGTCACCAATGAGTGCTTCAGGAAGCGATTCATCTTACTGATATTGTTTTTTATTCCCACCCTCTGTTGTCGTATATACAGGCCCTACAACAAAGAGATTAGACGCACCAATTTTGCCCCTCCAGGCGTCGGAGATGAGGGGTCAGGATGGGTGCAGGTATAGATCACCATCATCGCCGCCACCCTGACTTCCTTAACACACACACACACACACACACAGACACACACACACACACACACACACACACACACACACACACACACACACACACACACACACACACACACACACACACACACACACACACACACACACACACACACACACACACACACACAGGGGTGTCGCACCAAATTCTGGGCCCTGGGTACAAGGATTCACTGCGGCCCCCCCCCCCCCCCCCCCCCCCCCCCATGAATGTTCTTCATAGGAGGGAGGGGGTTTGTTTAACCCATTTGGACTGGGAATGCATAATTTTGTGCTTTAACTATTGAAAAATAGCAGATATACATGCTCACAGCGCGGCACCGAGTGCAGTGCTGCAAGCTTGTAGATCTGCTGTTTTTGAAATAATCATGAAAAGTCTTTGAATATTTCAAATCCTACTAAGGAAAAACCTCTGTTTCTATATCAGTGGTGCTCAAACTTTTTCATGTGAGGGACCCCTAAATTTATATGTATTTGGCCACGGACCCCCCATCTCAAAACATTTAGTTCCAGGGACCCCCCCAGAAGCAAAATTTGAGTTACAAATGTTCGCTTAAAAAATACACTCAAAGATCTGCACACATTTTCACGACTTTTCAAATAGCATCCACCCATGCAGTCCCACTCCCCCCCCCCCCTCGTGACGCCCCTGCACACACACACAACAGGCTAGTTTACAGCGGGGCCTGTCCACTGCCAGGAGGCAGTAGTCCCGGTGGTTTATGGTTCACAGGGTCATGAACTTTGAATTCCATATCACAAAAATGTCTCCAGCTCTGCCAGATAGGCCCGATGACAAAGAGCCGCCCCGGTGCCCTGCTGCACCTAAAATGTTAGGGAGGGACTCTGGATCCAGTAGAACTAAAAGACAAGTCATTTCATGTTTGGTTTGCGCTTGGATGTTGCGCTCTGAAAACAGCCGATCTACAAGCTCACAACGCGTTGCGCTGCTGCAGCGACGCGTTGTGAGCTTGTAGATCGTCTGTTTTCTTTTTTACATGCAAGTGTAAAATCAGTCATTACAATGCCACAAAGTCCTACTGAAATACATTTTTGTCGACAAAGTCAACCATAGATTTAGTCGACTAAAACTTTTCAGATGACTAAAATATGACTAAAACTAAATGGAATCTCATTCAAAAGACTATGGCTAAAACTTAAATCAAAATTCCCTGACAAAATCAACACCGTGGCATGCTGCTGCAGGCCTGCAAACCTTGCACCTCCCGGAAGTCAACTCACCCGAAACTATAAGCGTTTTAAAATGTCCCTTTCCTTATTTCCAGGCTAAACTGCGGTGACGTTATTTTTGAACGCTCAGTGGATGTAGAATGGGGTTTGACGGGCGTGAGCTTTCGGATCAGTAAAACACATAAATAGAAGAATCTCCGCAAATTGGAGTAAAGAGGCGTTCATGCAAAGCAAACGCTGCCATGTCTGCTCCGGTACAGCCGCTGCCGCTCAGCAGCAGCAGATGTAGAGCTCTGGCAGGTGCCCTGGAGGGGGCACTGGTAATACTCAATCTACCCGACCTCATTAAGGGACCCGTGTACACTCTCCATCTCACCCAGGGCCCCGGCAGAGATCTTTGCAGCCCATCGCTACTTTCGCCAAGGCGTGATGAAAAAGTGTTCGTCTAATCATTCCTTTTCCTGTAGACGTCCAGAGTGGGTGTGCGAATGTGTGTGTGTGTGTGTGTGTGTGTGTGTGTGTGTGTGTGTGTGTGTGTGTGTGTGTGTGTGTGTGTGCGTGCGTGCGTGCGTGCGTGTGTACACGTAGGTGTGCGTTCGTACTTGCGCACACAGGGAGATTATTAACAGGTTTAATGGCTAACGAAGCCTGACAGGTGCTCTTCGTGCCGAGATTAAGGACTGGTGGGTTAATGACGGTGTGGGTGAGATTGTCATAACTCACAATAAGGCCATTAAAGTGATATTACTGAGAAAGAACCTGATCTGATATGTGCTCTCGACTCTCTCAACAAGCCGGCACCGAACGTAGCGCTGTGTCATTTTTCACAGAGGTTTTCCGTGCCTGCAGGGATGGTCGACCTCTGCGAAAATTGACCAGAATTCTGCAAAAGTCTTGATAAGAGAAGAAAGGAACAAGTGATGGAGCCTGGAGAAGACACTGAGCACAACAGTAAATTATCCCCATAAAACGGGGGAGCACAGCTATAAAACTGTGGATCAATTTCGATACATAACATCAACAGCTGTGGTCAAATAGACTGTGCTCTACAACTGGTAACTAATGCCGGTATGTGACATCTTTCATTTTAAAGATCTACATTAAACTGTGTCCAAATGCCAGCTGAGCAGGCTACAAAGTAGATGGCTGTTGAATTCCAAAATCATTAGAGTGGCCAAGTGTTTGGAGAAGTTTACAAATCAATATTTTGGTCAAGAGTCACGTTGGAATGAACAACTAAAAAGTTGAATACAAAAACATTTTCAATTCAGTTTTACATCTCCTTTGTCAAGGGTTACTTTACCTGGAACTGTAGAGTTCCTCTACTGCACCCAGTCAACATCAGTGCTGCTCGTACCGGGGAGAAGGCTTGGCTGCTGAACATGGTCTCATTCCTTTGTTGGTGCAGCCTCCACCACATGAACCTGCCTGGACAAAGAAAAGCACATTCCTTCACTAGGAGGTCCATTGATCAATAGTTGACTCTTCAAGACAACACAATGTGAGTGGAGGCATTGTCGGCTCTCACAATAGATCACTACTCCCCTCTAGTGGTGTGTATCGGCTACTGTGGCGTTCAGGGGACAAAAGAACAAAGGACCAAACGGTGAACAATGGAATCCACGGAGCAACAGCAACAGATAAGTATCCTGTGGAAGAGAATGTGATATGCTGTGCATTTAGCATTTAACTACTTAAGGTGTTTATGGTTTAAAAGTGGATATCACTCTGATTATTATTATTATTTATTTATAATGTTATGGATGTTATGCAGTGCAGGTGCCATTTAAAAAGCAAATATACAGAAAATAGCCAGGTTTTAAGTATGTAAGTATGTTTTCTCTCCTGTTTTGCTGTCTGAACAATGACATTGCGATCATTACGGTGCAAACTCATTGTGATTGAAGGCAAAGCACTTAAATGAATGCACAGCTAGCTACCCACAATACCCACAACAAGTAAGAAATGCAGTGCACTGTAAATGGTGTAATAAATGTTACGGTCAGCATTTCTCCAGTGCATTTGTAAAAGCAACTTTGCATTGTTCGTTACTTTCACCCACACATTCACACTGATGCCGGAGGCAACCATGCAAGGCGCCAGCCTGGTCAGTGGAGTTGATGTCTTGCTCAAGGACACTATGACACAATACCAGAAACCTCCTGGATCCAAGAGTGTCACTCCACCTCACTGCCACCCCACACTGTAGACATGCTCTCATCATTATACAATACAACTGCAGTGATATAACAACTATTTAACTTACACTAATCATTACATAATCATTACATCCCAGAGATACTATATACCGTAAGTAATGACAGTATAAGTTTATTGTTTCACCTTTTCCAAACTCTGTGCAGGGATTTATTTCATGCCTTTTGGGGATGAATAGAGAGAGTGTGTGTGTGTGTGTGTGTGTGTGTGTGTGTGTGTGTGTGTGTGTGTGTGTGTGTATGTGTGTGTGTGTGTGTGTGTGTGTGTGTGTATGTGTGTGTGTGTGTGTGTGTGTGTGTGTGTGTGTGTGTGTGTGTCAGATAACATTTTGAGTTGCACGATAGGGATGATTTACAAGTCTGTCATTTGGATAGCCAAATCCAAGGTGTGGAGGTGTGGAAGTGTACAACTATGTCACAGCGTACCTGCAGGGGTCAGGCCTGCCACCTGAGCCACTACCCGACTGTCTACCTGAACAATTGACACCTACTGTCACCTATATATCCTTCCCAAAACACCACACCCAGTCCGACAGTTCTGCCCGAGGAAAACACCAAAATGACACTTCTACACCACGGGCTCTGGTAGTTAAGTCATTATAACTGGCAAACACGCACACGCACATATTTATTCGGACACGTATATTATCCACCCACTGACGAACTCACCACACACAGCACACCCGAACTAAGCTCAGAGAAACAGCATTCTGATTTGCATGTGATAAAAGCTACTTTTTGTCTGTCGAGGAGGTCAACAACAGAGACTCTCTCCAAACCAAGGACGTTTTACATTTTAGACAAGTGAGAGTGCTCTTCACCTTCTGTACAAGTGCTTTCATTCAAAAAGGTAAGAGTTTTATTTATTTTTATCTCGTATGCCTGTATTATGTCACTGAATGTAAAGAAGAAAGAAAAAAGTTTTTCCTGTAACCTTGTTTGGCATTAGATTTTCCATTTACCACGTCTCTCTGTGAACATGTTCACTGAGCTTCTTGGCTCGTTTTTTTCCCCTTCATCATTAAGAGCCATTGTCAGCAGTGTAATTTTCAAAGAGTAATTTCAAAGAAGGATGTGAGCTGAATGTAATAGCATGGCGCGCGCGCGTCTGTGTGGATGATTGGACCTGTGCACAGTTTCGTGGCTCTGTGCGCGCGTGCATGTGTGAGCAAGAGATAGAAGGAGTGGGCTGATGAAAGAAGAAATGCAATAATTTATCTTCTCCTTTTTTTTATTACAGATTAAAATGGGGTGCTTCACATTCTTCAAGTTTATGATGGCCGTGTTCAACTTGCTTATCTTTGTAAGTATGTTTCCGGCTTTGATTGCGCGCATGCATGCATGCATGCATTGTGAGGCGGGGGTTTGGTGGGGGAGTCAGGGGGTCGTGTGGGCGGTGGTGGGGGAGAGTAATTGCGTTTGTTCATTTATTGCGTGAAATCTTTACGGGGAAAGCAATGTGTGGAGGAAACAAACAATGGCAATCTCTGCAATGCATAGGAAATCGTTTAACACACACACACACACACACACACACCCACACACAAACACACACACACACACACACCCATTTAACGCATACAGATAAAGGAGACGTTATGCAAACATCCCAAATCACTGAGCGAGGAGCCCTAAACGATAGTCCCTCTCCTCCAACAGTACCATCCACACACACACACACACACACACACACACACTCACACACACACACACACACACACACACACACACACACACACACACACACACACACACACACACACACACACACACACACACACACTTACACTTTCCCATCACCACAGCAATTTTCATCTCATTAACTTCAAAGGCTCTAATTTTTTGCTACCTCCGAATGTCTCACCCCTTAACACTGATAACTAATGTGGTGGGTGAAATGGAGGGAAACTTTGGCGAGGGTAAGCTGAATCTGTCCGCCGAGTCGAGCCCACCTGGACTCCCACTGTCACCGGAACGGGACCGCACAGATGACGCTCGTACAGTATAGCGCGAGTCATCATTTTTTCCTCACGTTTCCCCATTTCTGCCCAAGTGCACTTCTTTGATAAATCCAGTGTGGCAGCACCACTGATGATGATGATGATGATGATGATGGTGGTGGTGGTGTTAGTGGTGGTGGTGCTAGTGATGGATGTCCCTTTGAAATGTTATCCAGCAGAGCAGAATGATGAACTGAATCCGCTCAGCTCGTCAAACACAAAAAAGGGGGGGTGCTTTGATGCCGCTGCATGCTGTAAAAAGAAAGACACAGCACTTCCAATGACCACGGTGAATGAATTCCAAGTTTGATGGTGCAAAGTTATCTCAGGAAGGTGCGTTTCCTCCTCCAGTGGCGATCTCACTCTCTGCTGAGGGAAATGTCATCTTCTTCTTCAAATCAGAATTGCCCTTAAACGAGACCCAAAGCACCCTGGTCAGAATAGCCGATGAAAACGGCATGAACCTACAGACACCGTGGAAGTGGCGGAAGTGCTGCGGTTAACGGAAGTTACGTCATGTGTTGCAGTCCGTTTACATAAAGATTGTAGCTCTTAACTCACTCTTAATAGGTGTCCTTTGGTCAGAATCCATGTTTTTGTTTGATTATTGTTTATTACGAGCGCAACCAATGGGTCGGGAGAATTAGAACTGTTTTTTTTCGCCAGAGGGTAATATGAAAAAACAATAACATCCGGTGAAATTCTCCCGGCGGAGGTAGCACCGTTTCATGCCGTTTCAGCCTATGGTCTTGACCAGGCTTTTCTCTTCGCAGATGAGTAAGCCTAGCTACGCGAGGCTAGACCCAATGTGGTAGCTTTAGAAGATAATTCGTCCTTGCAATTGTCAATCCTACAGCCTTTTATTTTTCAGGTGCGGTGAAGTCAAAGTGAACTAGAAGCAGTGCTCTTCCGAGCACAGGTCTCCACCAGGCCACACAAATCGGCCTGTTATAGCGCCACCATGAGGCTGATTTAAAAAATGTGGGGCAGAGGTTCTGAATTAGCATCCAGGGAGTGTGTGCTCAGTTTGGCAGCGATCGGGCCAACGGCGCCGGAGATTAGCTGGTAACAACCAGGCCACACAAATCGGCCTGTTATAGCGCCACCATGAGGCTGATTTGAAAAATGTGGGGCAGAGGTTCTAGATTGGCATCCAGGGAGTGTGTGTGCTCAGTTTGGCAGCGATCGGGCCAACGGTGACTGAGATTAGCTGCTCACAAACTGCGAGGACGCACGCACGGACGGACGCACGGACGGACGGACGCGCGGACGGACGGACGGACGGACGGACGGACGGACGGAGGGGAAAACATACTCTCCCTCAGCCTTCGGCTGGTGGAGACAATAAGTGCGCAGTGCAAACACATCTAACATTTTGGAGGCATAGTGTATTAATACTGCACCAACTCACTGTGGTATTTCAAGTAAATGCGATTGAAAAAGTGAGACTTTGTATATCTCTTTCACGGTGCATTACTTTGGCGTGTCATTGTCCCCTGGAACCCATCAAAATGCATGGGAAATTAGAGGCTGTCTCCCCGTTTGGAAGGTCTCTCCATGTCTGATCATTGTCTGAGCTCCGCGGCTAAATCAGATTGTCTGCTCCCAGTAATATGACCCTCAGAAAATGAGCTACACTCAGCTGATGTCTTTCTCATCCCAGCCCTTTCAGAGCGCACCAATTCCATTTCAGTTGGAGTGGGGTGGCCCCTCTTTCCTTTTCATACTCTATATGTCTCTATATACATATGTATATACGGTATATGGTCCTATTATGTAGCCTGCTATTCATTCTCTCTTCTAATCTTAATAGGTTATATTCCCTTTCTCTATAGTAGGCTACAACCTCTCATTTTACCCCAGTTTCCCTCCCTTTAAAGACAAAAAAGAAAGTAACCCGATTCATGCAAATCTTTAGGCATGTGGGTGCTCACATAGGGCACACGCCTGAATATGGCACGCCATCAAATGGACTAGTCTGCTTTAAGAACAAAAAAAATCAAACCTCGGTTCGAAGTGGAGCGGTGAATTTGAGCAGCTGTACCCTATGTGAGTGAGTGAGTGAGTGTAAACTGTGCCTGTGAGTGAGTGGTGAGTGTGCCTGGCCTGCACAAAACAGCGCCCCTCCTTTAACTAGTGTGTTGTGTGTGGCCACTCAAGGTATTGCCAGACTACGGACGGACGGACACAGCCAGCCAGCCAGCCACATACCCACGGATATACCTGTTCATTGGGAGCGCTTTCACCGCTCCAAAAAGATGTGCCAGCTACAATTATACCTGTAGAAGGATGATGGTGTCAGATGTGGAGTTAGAGGGGGAATATGCTTGTCTTATCACATTTACCCAGCGGGGCACTGATGGTAAGGAACAGGTGCAGGGGGGAGAAGATGAGACAAGGGGAGATATACCGGAGTGAAAGGCAGAGTAAGAGAGGAGAGGGGTGTAGGTACAGAAATGGAGAAAGAGAGAGAGAGAGAGAGAGGGGGGGGGGGGGGGGGGGAACCGAGAGAGCAACCGTATCCGAAAGAGGAAGAGAAAGAGCGAAGAAGCGAGTGAGTGAAGGAGAAGTAGAGAAAGTGAGTTGGAAGGGGGGCAGAGTTACACAGAGAGAGAGAGAGAGAGAGACAGAGAGAGGCAGGATTGAGTTAGTGAGAGGCAGAGGGAGTGAGGGAGAGACGGAGGGGGTATAACAGAGAGATGATTCCCAGGTGGAAGGCATCACAGTTTTGACAGGACGCAGGGGCCGTGATGGGAAGCAGAGGGCCTCCCGTGTATGACTAGTTTGACTACAGCCTGCCTGATTGGCCCTGACAGACAATATCAGGTTTTGGAGGCGCTTTGCTGAGGAGGCTGACAAATGAATATAGGAACCCACCCAGTGACCCACTCAGAGAGAGAGAGAAGGAGGTGGATGAGAAGGGATGGGTGACGACAGTGGAAGACGGAGACGGGAGAGACAAAGACTCAGAGACACGAATAGGGAAGAGATGGACACAGGTGGGGACGGGGGTGGAGGGTGGGGTGGGTGGTTTCCAGGTAATATAAGACTTTTGACATACTTCCACCACAAACAGGTCTTACAGGGTTTTTATAGTCTATAGATTCGTATGAATGCGCTTCAAAGTCCCCTGGGCAAAAACAGTACTCTGCTTCTCGCGTTTCATATCCAGAGATTTCCTCAGCAGTATCCTGTAATGCACTCCTGATGACTGCACATATGTTATATCATCAAGAAACCTCGTCCTACATTCATCAACACGTCATGCTGGAATCTTTAGACACGTAGGCAGTAATTTATACTTCGCCTATTCGAAAAATAGATAATCTACCTCATTCAACGACAACAAAAAGATTCGCCCTCTAACGACGTGACCAAAATAGGGACGCCGCGCTTAAAGTGGTTAACTGCGTGGCAATGGCAGTCCCACCATGGCTCTATACATTTCTAAAACCAGTAGTAGAGGGAGGGAGAAGTAGAGGGAGAAATAAATGTGGCCTGGGGGCTAAAAAGTTTAGCGAGCAGCAGCTCTCCAACAGCTGCCTGCTTTCTCCATCATTGTCCATGTCATAATCCCATGGCCTACTTCTGTACGCCCCAAGGTCGGCTTTATCTGCCTGCACAAGATCATCCTGAATGGACCTCTGTCCATTATGCCTCCATGACATAAGTAGAGAGATAAAGGGGGTCATGGGAAAAGGGCAGTTGTTTGCTTTAAGAGAGAGAGAGGTAAAAAAGAGGCTGTGTTCGAGCTGGAGTTGGGTATATAATGTATAATGTTAAGCCCCGGGCAGCTTCTCTCCATCCCTCTCTCACACACGCACACGCACACACACACACACACACACACACACACACACACACACACACACCCTCTCTCCTTTCTGACAAAAGCGTCTCTTCTGAATCCCCTCAAAGGATGGTAGGTAGGTCATAGTGTCAACTAGAAGTAATGGTAGGAGAGGGTCTGTGATGTAAAGGGGCCTCTCGTTTCCAAAACTTATTATCATATCAAGAGCTGCTGGCTTGACCCCCTCCATCTAAATGACCGGCAGGCAAATGGATGATTGACAATTTAACTGTCATTGTAAGCCACGGATTACATGCTTTGTAAAGCCCACTGGTCCTTGCATACCTTTGTCAAGTGTGCGAGACAATGATTTGTATGTGTGTGCTTGTGTGTGCGCGTGCGTGCGACACACACACACACACACACACACACACACACACACACACACACACACACACACACACACACACACACACACACACACACACACACACACACACACACACACACTGTCCACATGCAATAATGCAATATAATGTATTCCCATACATATGTATGTATGAAGGCGTCTGTCTGTAGTAATTTGCATGCACACTACAGACTACAGTATGTGTGTACATGTGCGTGTGGATGTAGGCCGATCCATTTTGGGCATGCCATAATAGTTGGACTTTCTACAAAGATTTGGCGGAAACAGATGATCTCCAAGCTCTCAAAAACGTGCGTTGTGAGCTTGTAGAACGGCTGTGCACAGCTTGTAGATTGGCTTGTAGATTCGGTGTAAAGGGAATAAAAACGAGGGGCCCGCCGCCAAAGTTTAGACCCCTGGGGGTCTAACAAAGTATACAGGGACGTGCAGAGAATGTTAGGGGTTAAAATTTCTAAAACGGCCATTTGGTGAAAATATGGCATGGAAAGAGGGCATTTGCATTTCTTTCACCATAGTAAAAACTGCATTAATGGTCTGGAGAGAGCACCTTTTACAGACGGATACAAGCCCCCTTTGATGTCTATATGTGCACGTGCCTGAAAGTATATACAATTTAAGTGAGGCGTCTTCAACAGGGGGTCCGGGACCCCTAGGGGGTCTTCAGAGTTACTACAGGGGGTCCTCCAGGGGGTCCTCCAAATCTTTGTATTAACCACTTGAACCCTAGTGTCCATATTCTGGGAACTTTAGCCAAAAATAACCAATCTACAAGCTCACAACGCCTTGCAGCGCGAGGCGTTGTGAGCTTGTAGATCTGCTATTTTTGGCAAAGAGGTTTGGTGTAGAGGGGAAAAAGAGCAGACTAAGTAAAGAGTGAAAGATCAAGTTTATTAAGTGTTGACGGTTCAAGTGGTTAAATATCTAAAAACACACATTGACATGAATCCAAAATACACTGATGATTGTGCTGTCAAACAATGAAACTATATGGAATCTATGAAAAGGTTGTGGGGGTCCCTGCTTCATCTCTCTCCCAACTAAGGGGTCCCTGGCCTGAAAACGCTGAAGACCCCTGATTTAAGTTATTAGGTTGACTCACCCTGTGTGTGTGTGTGTGTGTGTGTGTGTGTGTGTGTGTGTGTGTCTTCCCTTCCAGGCGGGGGGCCTGACCCTGCTGGCCATGGGGATCTGGGTGAGTGTGGACGGGGGCTCCTTCCTCCAGCTGCTGGGGCCCTTCTCCAGCCATGCCTCGCAGTTCGTCAACGTGGGCTTCTTCGTCATCGCCATCGGGGGCGTGCTGGTCCTGCTGGGGCTGCTGGGCTGCTGTGGAGCACACAAAGAGAACAAGTGTCTGCTGCTCATAGTGAGTGGATTTAAGAGGGCCATTCACACCTCACACACCATATAACTATGATGATAGCCAGAGGTGTAAAGCAGTGGTTCTCCAACTTTGAAATGTGAAGGTCTCCCTTTAACTTTGACAGTGTACAAAGGGAACCAAATGGACCCGTCAGGGTCCATTTGTAGGCCTACACTGCCAAAGTTACAGACTTGTAAGGGTCAATTTAGTCCCCCATAAAGGTCCCTGAAATCCACTTTGAGAACCACTGGTGTAAAGTAACTAATGCACTCAAGTACTGTAATTTTCTATACTTTTACTACTATATTGTAATCAAATTTTACTCCTCTACAATTATATGAAAACCTTAGTTACTAGTTTGTAGATTTGTATTATTATTACAAAACATACATTAACCACTTTTGGTATATATTTTAATGCGAATACTTTTGGACTTTTACTCAAGTCAATTTTGATTACCGGACTTTTACTTGAAACAGTCTAACAGTGTTTCTACATTGCAGTATTGATACTTTAACTTACACAAAAGAAATGTAGTACTTTTTCCACGGACGATAACGATGTAGTTAAAAACATCAACGAATAACGACAATCATGATTAACGATATCGTCTTGGATCACTTTCAAAACGATTTTATGGCCGATGGAAACACAATCAAAATCCACCAGAAGGACATCTGGGATGTAATGGGTCTCACTCACCCTCAGAATATTAACAGAGACGTGGAGAGCGTTATGAATAGACAACGCTAGCTGGTATTACCTTGGGAAGCCTACAACTATCACTCCTCCTTAGGATTAACTAGTAAGACGCCTCAGGGCGACATCGCGCCAATTCTTGGCCATCTGGCCAGTGATGTATATCGGACCAGTTACCCATATATGGAGACCCCTGGTACTGATCTATGGAGATCCATGTACGGTATATGGTACATCCCTGTTATGCCCACACATGGAGAGTACTGTCTGAACCAGCCACACAGATATGGCATTCCCATATGAAGTTAGATATGGGCTTAATATTGATGACATCAGGGATCTCCATGTATGGGTATAAAAGGGATTCTGTTAGAGTGGTTCCCATGACATCACAAGTTCACAACATAGCCATGTCTTGGCCATCTGGCCAGTGATGTATATCGATGACATCAGGGATCTTCATATATGATCATAAGAGGGATTCTGGGGAATACCCATAAATGGACTTTTACATAATGTGATGTCACCGTGATATCACCTGTGATGTCACAGTGATGTGTCAAGGGAACCACAGTGTCAGTGGTGACCTTCAGGATAAGTGGACAAGATGTGCCGGATGTGTCATCACAGTGACATCAGAGCATGATGTCAGAGCAGCAAACCCATAGACCGTAAAAATGTGTACACACACACACACACACACACACACACACACACACACACACAGACACACACACACACAGACAGACAGACAGACAGACAGACAGACAGACAGACAGACAGACAGACAGACAGACAGACAGACAGACAGACAGACAGACAGACAGACAGACAGACAGACACACACACACACACACACACACACACACACACACACAAACAGACAGACAGACACACACACGGAGACAAGCTGATCAGTCGCAGATCTTCCATAGGCTACAACCTTTAGGGCAGGGTTCCCCAATAGGCGGGGGACGGGAGTCTACTGTCTGGCCCACACCAACCCCAGTAATAATGGTGGTATAACAGCAGCAACAACACACTAGTATAGCGTCGTTGTCGGGTGGAAATCTCGTATCTCCAAATTTGTACGTTCTTTCGCAAATCATACAAGGCCGTCGCACAAAAGTAGTGAAAACAGCAGATCTACTGTGTACTTGTAGATCGGCTGTTTTCACTAGTTTAAATCTTTTTTAAATGATAAATTCAAAACGAATGGTTTTGGACATACATTTTCACCCGACAAGGACGAAAACTGTCGCTGGAGTAGTGGAAACGCCACCGTCGCCCTTTGCAATGTTGTGGCCCTCGGCTTGGTACCCTAGACATAATTCGGCCCTTGAGGAAAATTAATTGGGGAACCCTGCTTTAGGGTATAGCAGCCACAGATAGAAATCCCATTCATTTCCCCCATAGAAAATATTCATATACATTATTTTAAGCCTGGAACCAAGCCATCCTGGTGAATCATGACCATAAAACATTTAATTCAGTGTAAAAAAAATATCTGAATATTTAATTATATTATACTATATTTAATAAATACTTTTTTTTAAAAAGACAACACTTATATCATATCACAATATTACGATATCCAAAAAGACGGGCATAGCAGTGGTGGCCATTTGGTGGTGACACAGATCAAAATCCCATTTGTTTTCCCAATTAGCCCAATTACAACATTTTCAAAATGTTCAATGTTCAAAAATAACGATAATAGACTTTTGTCAGTCTTGTAGATCTGCTATTTTTTGAACAATTTGGGGGTAAAGTATATAGTCTCAATACGATATTATCATCACAATATCAATATCAAGGTACTTTGTCAAAAGATATTGTGATATTTGAACACCCTGACCCAACCCAGCCTTATAAACATGACTTTGAATGTATTTCTTTTTGGGAGCAAATGTATTTAACCTGAACTTACCTGTCCTGAACATCATTGTGTGCAGTGCAGTTAAGTCATCAATGTTTATTAATTGTGTTAATAAATCATTCTTTTCTGCAGGAACTATTTTCATCTACTCTTTATCAATCCATGTTTTAATGCATACCATAGTTTTGTCAAAACAAGACACGTGGTTCTGTGTGCAATCTGTTGATTATTTACAGCAGTTTCAGTTTGTAAACTAACAGTAAAAACAAAGCACCACTGATGTGCTAATGGTTAGCTTAGCAGCATGAACTGAGCTTTGTCAGCTGAGCTGTGTGGTATACTATGATTGGTCTACTTTTGTAGGGACTGGGATTGGCATAGCATTGTCAGCTGAGGTGTGTGCTTCACTGTGATTGGCCTACTTTTGTGACCCAGTATACAAGAAGATACATCATAGGCAAAGTTACAGCTAAAGTTAAGTTGATGCCTGCACTGAAATGAACAGAATGCAATGGCTTCATCAGACGCCCAAAAAACCAGTGCATCCTTTGAAAAAAGGTTGGCACTAATGTCATTAGAGTGAGTTCAATATATAATACTCTATGTACCGGTATTCAATATTTAGACATTTGATATTAATTTTATCAGACATCATCATTCAGGGCCCATTCCTATACAAACCCAATGTAACTTCAAAAACATTTTTTCCCTGGTGAGTCATACTGCCCTCCTAATACTAATATGTGAGCTGGATTTTATTTTTAATATTTTTGTATTGTATAGCATTTTTTCCATCCCCCCGTGTTGAAAAAACACGGCCAGCTCACGTATTAGGAACGTAGTATGAGTCACCAGAAAAAAAGGATGGGTGTTTCTGATGAATCTATCATGGTTAAAATGCAGTAAGAAGTTACAATGGGCCCTGGATGGTGGTGTCTGATAAAAAATATATAAATATCTAAATATTGAATGAAGCTAATTAAAAACTGTCCAGGGTGTTCACAAAAGCCTGAGTAGACGATAAAATGAACAAAAGTTTTTTTGATGAGCAACATGAAATCTAGCCTCATCATCAACAATGCCACGGAATTAGTGAAGTTGCTCAGCCAGCTCGGCCATTTCTGGTATGTGGCACAACCTTGGCTATCCGCTCCCAGCCACCCCAGCAACACCTACATCATCAGCAGCCCCACCCTCCCATACATTCAGACGGGGAGCGTGAACATTATTATGCTCATTAACGATGGGTGCTAACTACCACTTTGTCCAATGCTGTGAGTCTAATGAGTGGCAGAGGCAGCACATTTCCCCCCCATACGGGCCCCATCACGTCCACATCCACCCATTGGGCTTGAATGATGACGGTGCACTGGAGCCAGCCATAGCACGGCTGACAGCGCAGGATGAGATGCTTATCTAGTGCCCCGTTTTCTCCCAGTGTTCCGAGAGAAACAGCCTCCCTATCGCGGAGCTGTAATGGACTGAATGATAGAATGGATGGGCTGACAGAATGGGATCCATTCCAGCTCTTGTGTTCCTTATTGTTCTTTTGTGTAATCAGCCGGGCCTGATCGGCAATCTCTGTGATTGCATGGTGGAACAATGGCTGATTAGAAGGCCATGGGGTGGTGGTGTGGGCGTGTGTGCGTGCATACTGTACGTGTGTGCACGTGCATGTGTGTGTGCAAGTGTTAAGAGTGGGGTGTTCATGTAAAAAAATCTGAAGAACATTTTTCTTTATTTTTCAAATAAAGTGAATTAACAGAAATCAGAATGTATAAAGATTGTGTGATCGTGTGAGCCAATTAGATGCCAATTAAAGAATGAATGGACACTTTTCCACAGACAAATTCACTACATGCTGTTATGTCCCCATGCAGTTCTTCTCCATCATCCTGGTCATCTTCATCGCCGAGGTGGCTGCTGCAGTGGTGGCCCTGGCCTACTCTTCCTTTGTAAGTTTGCTCTCTCTGCGTCTGTCTGTCTGTCTTTCTCTCCCCCTGTTCCGTTTTCTCCTCCTGTATCATCCTCCCCACTTTCCTGTTTCTTTATCTCTATAATATTCCTCCTGTCCTACTATCCCACCTCTTTCTTTCACTCTCTCTTCTTCACTCACCCACTCTACTTCTTTCTCATCACCCTTATGCACCTCCTCTCTCTACCTCCCTTTCCTTCTTTCTCTCTCTCTCTCTCTCCCTCTATATCTCTCTCCCTCTCTCGATTTTTATCTCCATGTAAATTTTCCATCACAGCCACAGCCATCATTGAATTACCGGCTTTATGTCCGCCTCAGTACATTCGGCTACTTAATGACTCCAGGATTGCCCGGGGCCGTGTGCGATGTCTCTCACTTTGAGCAATTTATTACTCGGGAATATTGAAGCTAAAGCATTTTATATGCAAAACAGCCTATTTACATATATGGGTCGGCCACCCGAGCTCCCTTCCTCTTTCTCTCTCTCCCTCTCTCTCTCTCTCTCTCTCTCTCTCTCACACACACACACACGCACACACATGCACGCGCTCTCCCTTCCCATTTAGTGTCATGTATAATAATTACAAGGATTTCAAATGAGCTGTGTAAAAAGGTGTTAGCCAAGACTGGGCTCCTAATAAAGGAAGTAGAAAGTGCTCCCCCCTCCCAATCAGAGGGTGTATCTGAGTCCCCGAGAGCGAGGGGAAGATAATCTAATGCGCGTCCAGCTGCAGTGAAGAGGTGATGAGTGGAGGGTGGACCGCACGCTGCCCAGGAATCTCATTTGTTTGCGCTTGTGTTCCTGGTATATACAGTACCACTCTGAGCCGCTGTTAGCAAGTAGCTCTCTGTCTCTGTCTCTCTCTCTCTCTCTGTCTCTCTCTCTCTCTGTCTGTCTCTCTCTCTCTCTCTCTCACCCATGCACTCTCCGTTAACAAATGTATTCTGCTCCTCTCCAATCCCCGGTGAGCAAGCTCTCACACAAAGAGACATCAACCACCAAGCAAGAGTTTGCTGTGTGTGTGTGTGTGTGTGTGTGTGTGTGTGTGTGTGTGTGTGTGTGTGCGTGCTAGCATTACTATACTTGTGAGGAGGACCATATATTCCCACAACTATAGTAGAATTTGAGAAATAGACATTGTGAGGACCATTTTCTTTGTCCTCACATGAGAAATCGTTGTTTTTAATTAAAAAAAAAAGGATTTAGGGAGTTACTCTTACAATTAGGAAAACATTCAGGCTGTGCTTAGGGTTAGGATTTGGCATTAGGGGTTAGGGACTTAGGGTTAGAGTTATGTCTGATTTATACTTAGTTGTGCAAGCTCACAACATGAGCTTGTAGAGCTTG